>NC_056737.1:1400205750-1400383250 GCF_019279795.1 Protopterus annectens
AAAAAAAAAGATGTTCTGATTTTCAGTGCTCAGTTCACAATCAGAAATGGATTCAGCCGGTCAGAATAAAATATATGCTATGGCCAACAGAAGTGCACCAGAACACAAAATAAAAGCAGAAACTTTTTTTCTTAAGTTAAATAAGTAAAAATAAAAAGCATCACAGCAGAGCAGATCTTTTCTTAAATTAAATAAAAGCAGCAGTTGGTGCAAAATAATCACAGCGCTGCAAATACAGTAATAAAAATTAACTTAGCATTCGGAGTTCTAAAGAGCAAAGCAGCTGACATGAGGAAACTGATAAAAAAAAAAAAACAAACTCAAACTGAGCCCTGAACCAGTAACCTTTAATTAGTTACTACTACTGCCACAAGGGTACAGGGGGGGCTTTTCCAAAAAAGACATCCTGATTTTCAGTGCACGATCCACAATCAGAAATGGATTCAGCTGGTCTGAATCCAATCTGTGCTACAGCCAACAGAAATGCAACGGAACACAAAGTAAAAGCAGAAACACTTTTTTCTTAAATTGAATAAGCAAAAAATAGCAGCACAGTAGAACAGATCTTTTCTTTAATTAAAGCATGAGTTGGTGAAAAATAAAGTCAAAGTACATCAAATGCAGTAATAAAAATGAATGTACCATTTGTAGTTCTAAAGGGCAAAGTAGCTAATACAAGGAAACCAACAAAAAAGCTCAGATTGAGCCCTCGACCAATGAAAAAGCTCAGATTAAGCCTGAATCAATGAAAAAGCTCAAACTAAGCCTTGAACCAGTAACCTTTAATTAGTTAGGCCTACTGTACTTCTGCCATGAGGGTACAGGGGGAGTTCTCCAAAAAAGATGTCCTGATTTTCAATGCTCGATCCACAATCAGAACTAGATTTAGCTGGTCTGAATCCAATTTATGCAATGGCCAACAGAAGTACAATGGAACACAAAGTAAAAAGCAGAAACACTTTTTTCTTAAGTTAAATAAGCAGCACAGCAGAACAAATCTTTTCTTAAATTAAATAAAGCAGCAGTTGGTGCAAAATACAGTCAACGTGCAACAAATGCAGTAGTAAAAATGAACTTAACATTCGTAGTTCTCTCGGCTGGTTTGGTATGAACAGAGGAGCTGAGGCTGATTGACTAACTCTCTGGAGCCTTAGTAAAACAAGTACCAACCCATGCAAATATGGGTCTTAAATATAACACAAGAACAAGGCAGCTAATACAAAAAAAAAAACAAACAATGTGAAAGCTCAAACTGAACCCTGAACCAATGAAAAAGCTCACAAAAAGCCCTGAACCAATGAAAAAAAACCCCTCAAACTAAGCCCTGAACCAGTAACCTTTAATTATGTCTTATTTTAGAAGGATAATGACTTGCTAACTGTATTTATTTATTTACTTTTTACTGCAACTTAGAGTAGAGTTATGTGCCTGGCAATAGTGTTCATGCCCACAATAATTTATATATATATATTTTTTTTACATATGTAAACACCACACACACACACTGCCCCTATCAAAAGCATACACTTACTGACACTAGCTAAGACAAGCTAGGTCTGTTATAAGTACTTACCTATAGTCAAATTGGAGAAACACCAGTTCATTTATGTCACCTCTTTGGGGAGTTGGAGGAAACCAGACCACATGGATAAATGCACACAGATACAGGGAGGGTATGTAGACTCTTCAGAAAAGAAGACATTTACAAGAACCAATTGGAGCTATGAGTTGTGGGAGGGCAATACTACTCATGGTGCTACTGATCAATTACTTTCTCATACATCCTGCTCCTACCAGACCACAAAACTTTAGCCACATTGTGTGTGCACTACTGATCACTTGTGATGAAAAGTGAGATAAATTATGTCCAGCTTGTTACTCTTAACCACTATGCATCCCCCTCCCCAGATATCCATAACAGTGCTGCTTTACACGGATTTTTAGCAAATACATTGTTTGACAGTGCTTCTGCCATGCTGGATCACTGACTACTGTTAGGGTTAACTAATTTGTATCTTACAAATGGCTACCATATTCATCATGTACAATCCTTTAATTGTGTTAACCTCAGATGTAGATTATGGTAAATAGATAATGGTTGCTACAATAAAGCATTCCATTTTACTTCCACAAATGTAAACTAATCTTGTAAAGTTAGACCAGTGACTGTTTAAAGTGAGCAAATGACAAAAGGATCAATTACTTTTATACATAGACAGCTCCCAAGCCCACCTACTTTGTGTATTCCAGATATATAATTATGATAACAAATGATGACCATGTAATAATTTCTTCCACACAAACAATATTCACACACTAAAGTATTCAAAGTTGTTTTTCTATCATATTCATGCAAAACCAGAATACAACAAAAACAACAGATAGTCATTTTTCTCCAGCAAGTACAACTAGTTTGTCTGCATACATCTCAGATGTCCAATTTTTAGAAAATAAAATAAGTCACACACTCAACTTCTTAGCAAATGAATAATGGACAATGTCAAAAATATTGGAGTAACAGAGACCGCAAGTCAGGGATAGATTTTAAATATTGCTCTTCCATACTTAGAGTTAAGAGAATAATGGGTTTGCATAACATTCATTTTTTCAAGGATACGAAGTCATAAACTCAAATGTGTCATTATTTCATGACTGTCGCTCTTTGTGGCTGATCAGAAAACCAACATTTTACACTGAATAAACCGAAAATAGACATAAACTCATGAGCATTCATAGCTCTCAGTTTACTTGCTTAAGAATCGGAGAAAAGACAAAAATAATGGAGGGAAAGGCCAAAATCAACCTTTAATAGTAAAGATGCAATCCTACCAGCAGAATGAGTTGATTTTGAAAACTGTGGCAGAAGGTCAAAGTACTAAAAGTGGGAGACAGCAGAGTGTTTGTGGAGAATGTTTTGCATTGTACACTGGGCAAAAGAGAAGCAAATTTATTCTACTATTCAGGGAATGTTTGAAATGCAGGTGTAAGATTCAAACTGCTGTACCCAGCTGTCTTTAAAGTATTTTTCCCTAGAAAGACAAAATAATTTCTTGATGAAGTACATGCTAAGGAGGAAATACAAAAGTTTGTCCAACAAAATGTGAGCTGTGAAACAGAAAGAGCTTCTGCTTCTTGGTCTTCTGGTAATAAAGGCCACAGAGAGACTATACCCGTGAATTTTTTTTCCAATGTTTCAACAGAAAATGTTGGAGTGAAGGGAGGGAGCACAAGAGTTGACTAGAAGAATCAAGAGTACATTGGAAATTATGCAAAGACAAAATTTGGGAGATGGAGATGATCAGTAATAAAACCAGTAAATTAATGGGGGATTACAATGCAATTGTTATATGTGTAAAATATGACAGAACAAGAAAATCTAGAAATATTGGACCTTTTCAGAATTTGTCGGACTTATGGGGGACTCTAAAGCATATGCCCTATGTCATGTCATTAATGTTCAAAAATACATTGGGGAGGGGAACAGGAGGGAGAAAGTTAACAGAGTTAAATGTAAATAAAGATTTTTTTTTCTTACTAGCACTATTTTGTGGTGTATAGTTTTCTTTGCATGCTATAAAGTAAAGTCGTCTCAGTTATTTTTAAGGGTACTAGGGATTGTAAACAGGTGCTGCTGTTCTTTCACCCTTCTCTCTTTCTTCTTGTTCATTTTTAAGAAATGTAGGCAATGCAGTTGAAAAAAATGGTTAAAAGAGCATGACAACAGAACAATTAATATACTTTTTCTCATTCTTGCATAGGGAAATGACTGGAGTAAGGACCTTAGATTGATTTAGTAACAAGTTTTAAGAGTAAGCAAATAAATGAAAAAGAATATTGAATGTTATGAGGCTTTTTTCTAGCAATTATATGTATGTTCAGTAGGAGTTCTGCATCTTGTCTTCAAGTGTCCATGGAAACAATCTGCTAAAGGAAAAACTGGCTTCCTGGTTCTTGTGTCTCCATGGAGACAATCTGATAAAGAGAAACTGACGACAGTCTGGTGGAGAGTGACTGGCTGAAGAAAAAACTGAAAAGAGAAACTGACTAGGAGATAATGTTCTCTGAAAGCATTCGGGGGGGGATTACCAGCTGAGAGAGCTATAAAGAAAAGACAAAACCAACAAGCACTTAGTAAAAGCACAGGCTGCACCATGCATCCTTATATGTTTAACCCTAGTCTGTGTGTGTCAGTTTGGGACTTTTGTTCCTATTAGGAGGGTAAAATTTCAGTATTTGAAGATGTACATTGTTTTGTGTGTTAGCATTAAGTTAATAGGTTTTAGGGGAGCATTGGGGGGGGGTTGAGGGTTTTCAATGAAACAAAAAGTTTTGTAAGATGTGACATAGGCTCAAATGGCTATGACAAGAAACAACTGTATAAAAGTTCAACCTGTCAGACAGTGGATGCATGTGACAGAAAAGCTGGAACCAGGCATTTAACAAAAAAGGTTTTATACATAAAAGATGAGAATAACTTTTCAATGCAATGATGCTTTCTGTAATGTCTTTCAATGTCAAATGTCTCAGATAAAATATAAAAAAGAAAGTGTAGTGACGATATTCAAAACATAGAGTGCAAATAGTTATGTTACAGGAGACACAGAAAGAAGTGAACATGTGAATTTGATAAAGAAAGGTTTTCAGGATGACTATTCAGTGGAATACCTGGGACAAAGGAAAACAGGAGTACTTATATTAACTGCAAGAGGAACTTCAATAATGATAGAAGATGATAAAAAAGATAATAATGGCAGATTTGTAGTGCTAAGGGGCTACTGGCAAGGGAGGAGGCTTACACTGGCAAATATTTATATTCCACCTAAAACTGTTGTAATCTGGAAGAAATAACCAATTTTCAGCAAGGAATATTACTTCTAGGTGGGGACTGGAATGTGATTTGCAACAGTGAAGATGTGTCTGGGGGCCAGAAGGAAAAGTATAACAAAGGAGGGTAGATTTATGAAGAAATGTATTAAAATATTTGGGATGGAAGATGTGAATTCAGTAATAGGAGTTTGGAGTGTATTTACATATTATTCCCCAAGATACAAAAACTGGGCTAGGGTGCACAGAATGTACATTTCACAGGAACATGTGCATTTAACTAACGGTTTTGATAAGCACCCAATAACTATTTCAGATCAACAGCAATAATAACTAAAATAAAACACAGAGTAATGAAACTGAAATGAGACACTGGTGCTTTCCCACCTATCTGTTGAAAAGAGAGAAATTTAAGGAAGGGGTAATTTAGATTATTCAGGAGCTATTAGAGAGGATAGAAATTTCTTCTGAAAATATAGCTAGGGAGTGGGATACAATTAAGGTGGAGTTTAAAAAGGGTGGAAGTAAAAGATAGGGAGCTATGGTTAAGAAGCAACAATAATTATTTAGAGGGGCTGATAAATGTTAAAGTACTGCAGAATAGGGATACTCTCACAGAACAAGAAGAGGATCAACTGCAGAATGCTAAGAAGAAAATAAGGGATTACCTCGATAATATGCACGTTTAGAAAGATTGCTGTTAATCAACTGTTTTTTTGATAACAGTAGAGCACAAAAACATTTAGCACAACAACTCAGGCAACAGAAACTAGAAAGGGCATTCACCAAGATGAGGTAGCCTATAACACAGAAAGTAACTAGAGATCCTGTAGAGGTGTTAGAAATATTTCAGAAATTCTATAAAAGTCTGTAAAAAGCAGAAAACTATGGAAATCAAGAAAAGATACAAATGGAAATATTAATGGAAGAATTAAATATGCCAAGGTTAGAGGTAGATGAGGCTCAATTAGTAATGGTTAGGAAAGGAGGAGATGAGATAAAAATTATGCTGTATAACCAATCTACAGGAAGGTCCCCAGGAATAGATGGTATTTCTATGGAAGTTTGGAAGTTAGGAGGGGAAACGCTGATAAAGATCTGGAAGGTTTTAACAGTATTTTAAGCGGAAGAGAAGTACCAACATCCTGGAAGAAAGCAGTGGTAGTTGTAATACCTAAAGAGGGTAAAGATCCATCAGACCCAGTTTCATACAGACTCATCTCAATACTAAACCATAATAATAAAGTGGTCATGTCTATAATGGTTAAAAGAATGACACAACTTATTTATTCACATTTATTGACTGGGAAAGTGCACTGGGCCAGAAACCCATTTTCAGTGGAGGCCCGGGGAGAAAAGCTAGTTACAGATTTAACATTTTACAGCAGGATAATGTTTACAATAGTGAAACAGTGTACAAAATGATTATGCAATTTCTCTGTGATCAGTTATACACAGTGTAAAAAAGTTTTATGCAGTCATTTTTAATGGCATTATTGTATAGAGGGAAAAAGACAGTAGATGCATTCAAAATGCACTTCATTGGATGGGGAGTTTAGGATTTATCCTGATAATAATTATAGAGACATGACAGCAAATATCATAGCTTAACTGATATAGAAAAGTGAATGAAGTTCAAATAATTTACAAAGTATTACTCGAAAATGAAAAGAGTCTTACTAGTCAGCAAAATCTTAGAGTTTGTTTCTGGTGGTCTATAATTATGGGCACAAGGACAGATTTGATTATTAAGAAAGTGGCTTTTTAGGGCACATTTGAAGGTAATGCCAAATTTTATAGATATGGGTCAATGTGGTTTTGTGGAGGGGAAACAAACATTTGAGAACATTAAAAAAATATTTATGATCCAGAGGGAAGCATAATATAAGAAAATACCATTGGTGGGTCTTGATGCAGAGAAAGCATTTGACATAGTAAGCTGGGACTCTGAGCAGGGCAATGGAAGCCTTTGAATTGCCTGAAAAAAATTATAAGACTGATTAGGAGGATATATGAGGGATTGGAGGTGAAAATTAAAGTGGGTGGGGTCCTCTCTGATCATTTTTGATTCGGCAGAGGAACCAGGCAGGGGTGTCCTCTTTCCTCCTTGTTGTTTGCATTATATTTTGAACCATTGGCAAAGAGAATAAAGGACTCAGAAATTCTAGGTTATAAGTGGTATGGTAATCAAGAAGAGGTGGCTCTGTTTGCAGATGATATTATTTTACACCTGCCAAAACTAGAAAGAGACATTACAATGTTGTGAAACATTTTGAGACAGTTTCACGTCTTTTTGGAAAACAAAATTAATGAAGCTAAAACAAAGGCAGTAGTGGTAAAATTATTTACCCACACATGAATTGGTTCAGCAATGTCTGTATTTATGGGGACATGATAAAATGAAGTATTTAGAGTATGGATTACAAATGATTTTGATGTGGCAGCTAAGGATATGTGGGAAGAGACTAAACAAAAGATAATACAAAAACTGAGAAAATGGAAGCTTTGTTATATGGATATTGATAGTAAGATGCAAACAGGCAATATGTTTGTAATCCCTTTAGTCTTATACACAGGTCAGGCATGTTTTTTTATTAACTAGAGGAGAAGTTGTGGACAGCAGTTAATAAAGACCTGAAGGACTTTATCTGGAAGGGGAAGACGGCAAGAGTCAAGTAGGATAAGCTGATTCTTCCAGTAGAACAGGGCAGATTGAGATTACTCAATTTGAATGGGGTATTTTAGAGCTACACAGTTAATGCTCCTATACATAGCAGAAACAGACAACTATAATTCAAAATGGAAAGGGATGATGTTGAAACAGGAGGGAAGCTCAAGAAAGAAGGAGAGAATGGGATTTTGGATGCAGGCCTTTAAGGAGAATAACAATAATCAAACAGAATATTATACCCATAAGGAAGCAGAAAGCATTCTAAGAACTAAGCCAACACATGAATGGAGAAAGAGATTCTGCCAATAAGGCTGACTGCAATTAGGGATACAGACAACAGGCAAGAGGGAGCTGGAAGTTATTGAAGAAAACTGGCAAAGGAACTAAGGTATTGGGAGCAAATAACTAGACAGGGAAAGGTAATAGATGGAGAAGAGGCCAAGAATTTATTTGGACTGCAAGTTAGAGATTGCTTTCCCTATCAAGGATTGAGATCAGAGTATAGGCAAAGAGAAATAAATAGGGGAGGTCCTAAATGAAAGACCAGCACTGATAGAGTTTTTAGTAGACTCTAGAACAAAAGCTGGCATTAAAAAAGGAATAATTAGTAGAGCAATCTTTTTTAAAAAGGAATAATTAGTAGAGCATATAAAATATTGCATGATAACTATAAGGATCAATCAGAGGAGGTTAGAAAGGATTGGGAAGAGAGATTAAATAAGCAATTCACAATGAAACAATGGGAGGCTATATGTATGTCTCCCAAATATGCAACAAAATCTAGAAGACTTTGGATTTTTGCTTGGAAATGTTTACATAGATATTTTTATGCCCCAAGTAGACTCCAGAGAATTTTTCCTCAGGTAGACAACAAATGTTGGAGGTGTGATGGGAAGAAAGAGGTACTTGGGGACATATTTTCTGGGAGTGCAGTGGGTTGGCAGACTTTAAGGATTCCCTGCAGGATGCACTGTTGGAGATGCTGGGTGGGCAGATTGGTTTGATGAGGGAGATGATTTTTTCTGAGCTGTGATACAGAATCGGAATTGTCTAGAAATGGTAAGGCCTTGCTGTGTCTAATTGTGGTGGCTGCCAAAAAAAAAGTTACTAGAAAATGGAAATCAAAATCTAAACCGACTGTATTAGCAGTAGTGAATATAGTAACAGAGATAAAACAACTGGAACTGAGATCTTTAAAAAGAGGGTAGGAACAAACTACAGCGGAAAACATGGGAATTGTGGGAACACCACATATAGGGAAGGAATGTCTTTTAAAATAAGGCAGGACTTACATGAGCTATATAATGCTTAACAAAAATGATTGGGTAAATTATAAGTGATATATAATGTTTGCAACAGGGAGTGTGTCAGTATGGTTTGTGATGTAAGATGCTTGCAACTTGGACTGTGTCGGTGTGGTTTGTTTTCATTTATATATATGTATGATTGCTTATGTCATAAGTGATGGTTTAATAAAAATATTTCTTGTTTAAAAAAGGTGGCATAAATTGAATAATTTATATAATGCTGCTTAGGTTATATAGAGAGCCGCGGTGGAGCAGCGGTTAGCATGGTCGCCTCAGCAAGAGGCTCTCCGATTCGATTCTCAGCTGGAGTGCCTTCTGTGCAGAGTCTGCATGTCCTCCCCACGGTTGAATTCACTTTAAAAGACATGCAGGTAGGTGTGTGCATGGGTGGGTGTGCCTTCCTTGAAGGTTGGGCACCGGGCTGGCAACTCAACACTGTAAAAATTCACTGCCATTCATTAGCGGACCGGAGTTCTGCTGTGGTGACCCCTAACTGGGAAAAGCCGAAAGACAGACAGTTTGCTTAGGTTATATGATATATAGCAGCATATGTAAATTATAATGTTTGTTAATGTTAATTTGTTAATATAGTTTGATTACTTTTGTATAAATGTTAATTTCCCTATGTCACAAATGATAATTTAATAAAGGTGTTTACTCATACAAAGTGAAACCATGGGAGATTCTAAGTAACACCAGCCTAATAAATGCTGTTCCATAACAGCAGTGACCTCTGTAAGTAATTGTGGTTGCATTTGTTAGGTCAGTCTTTCCTCACAATCTTGTGCTCCTGAAGTCAAGGGTCAATTTTCAAAGCAGAATCTAATTTTTTATCAGAACTGTAGTACAGAATCACAACCATTGCTAGTCCATCTGTCAACATCTGCAGTTCAAAAACTGGTGCTCCCCTCAACTCAGCACTGAGGAGCCAAAAAAGATATTGTCTTCCTAAAATTGAAGAGTAGAAAAAAATTCTGCACTCTGAAACTGTATCAAACTGCATGTTACCACACAATAAAATCACTAGCCACTGAGCACTTCAGCTATGACTGCAAATGCAGTATTGTTGACAATATATTTGTGGTATTTTAAAACAGTTCTGAATTTCTGCGCCATCAAAACCTGACAAATGTGCATTCCAATAGCTTTCACATGGGGCAAGCACTCCCTTCACCCCCCATACCTCTCAACCTCTTAACTCAATAAATCTGGACAAAGCCAGGAATAGGCACACCTTTTAAAAATTGTTTGTATATACTTTAAAAGTTGCTAGAGTAACAGGTTTTGCATCAGCAAAAGGATAAGAAGTTTGAAACTCAAATGTCTGTCATTATGTAGTGACCTCAGACCTCAGTGGTTTGCCAGAAAACCACAAAGTCTGTTAAGATCAGGCCAAAAATATAAGGCAAAAATCTTAACATTCTCTGAAATCCGGACAGTTGAGAGGCATGTTTACCCCACTCTAGTTACAGAGATTATGTAGCCACACTGACCCTGCCTCTGAAAAATTATCCCATCAATGTTTTACAAAGTGCACAGTAAAAACTTACTAACCAAGGTCAACAAAAGAACAGAAGGGCTGATGACAGACAATAAATACTGATGGTATAAACAAAGTGGTTACTTGTGTGCTCGATAAAAAAATGCATGGTGTCGATGCAAAGGATCACATGCTAAACTGCTTCATGCATAACTATTTCTAAATGCAAGCATTTTTTATACTTATGACATTCTCTTTCAGAAGAATACTCCCTTAAACTGTGGAACAATTGTTAATGCATAAAAGACTGATGCCCTCTGTTGGCAAGGTAACTCACATTGTGTTGTGGTGCTGTGGTCACGTTAATGAGCTTCATCCTGTAATCCAGGGTTTTATTCCTTCAATTTTTTACTTGCAAACTTTGACTTAAGAGTAAATTGCTTTAAACCAGACTGTGCTGCTGTTGTGTCATCTCTAAAAAGAGAGACTTGTGTCCAATGGGCTTAACTACTAAAAATAAAAAATAAAAAAAGTCTCAGCCGGATGGCAACAGCTATCAATTATCCAGATGCTGAATGAAAATTATACTTTTGTTTTACTTTTTCCTTTTTACTGGCAGAGAAAACCATTTGCTGGATCAGGTGTTTTTTTTGCAAATGTTGAAACCAAGTCCAGAATGAAGAATCTGCATACATTAATGTGTTGTGAATCTGGTCAGAGTTTAAGTATTTATTAGCTCAGTATGTTGCAGGATGATTTAGATGGATGATGCAGATGATTATGATCAGGTTTCCTATCATAAGCAGGTTATTGTGTGTTTGAGAAATGGCTGCGAAGAAGTTTGCATCCATGCTGACAGCACAGTAAAGGGTTATGAACGGTGGGGCCCAGTCATAATTCTTTGTAGTGCATGGAGCTTGACCTCTCCATATACTAACAGTTATAGAAAAATGTAAAAGATTGCAAAGTGTTTTACTGCCTTTCAGAAATGGTAAAACACTTTAGTGCTGTCAAACATACAGGCAGAAATGAAGTGACACTGTGTGGGACTAACAGCTGTTAGATGCTTTGTTCTGTCACATTTTATGTTTATAGGTATGGTAGTGTGAGGTTCCAACAACTTTTTAAAGCTGTTTCACCTTCTGTAGCTGTTGTTTGCTAGCTGTCAGTCTTCCCTGTCAGTTGGTACTAGCATAAGACAAAATCATAGCCTTGTTTAGATGACCTTAACAAACTTTTGTTAAAACACCCATAAGCACTGTTAAGATATCTTGTGCATCACTTTTTTTTCCTAATTTTGGCTTGTAATCATGATGCTCCATGCACTACAACTGAATTTAGCAAATAGTGTGGTTTGCTTCACCTCACTTGTAGTTAAGCTTTTGAATAATATTGCTGTTATCATAGGTGTTAATAATCCATTCCAGTATGCTGTTATTGTTATACAAGAGTATAGAGGTGTCGTGAAGTTTCATTCAAAAAGCTTTAGTGTATTGACGTCTATTCGACTGGTGTTTAATCTAATATAGTGGATCCACATGGCATATACATGCTATACAAAGGTAATGAGGCAGCTAATTAATCTTTATTGATTATTATATAAAGATAAACATCCTAAGCTTCACGTCTGAGAATTTCCTCCAGATGTTCAAGACAGAGTTGTCTAGTGTGTGTGTTTTTTAATAAAACGGTTTAGTGCCTATTCACCAGCAAAATAAGTTACTTATGCTTGTAGCACAAACAAAAAAGCTGTGAGTAATTTAAGAAAATATTTTTTATTGACATTTTAAAGATGAATAAATGTAATGTGATTCTTTAGATCTGTTACGCTTTCTGCTCATTAGAAGGAACTAATTATTACGCAGAAAATGCTGCAAGTAAAATTTACATCCTATCAAAAATTAAGAGGCAGTCTATTTTGGATATGTGTTGACCTTTGTAAAATGCAGCTTCCCATTGCCAGTATATTAAGAGGTTTTCCGTACACACTTTAAATGGTTTGTATTGTGATATACCTTTCCTTTGAAACAGTTTTTTTATACCTTCATGTTTTTTGCACCCGTGACTGTTAGCCATCAAACCTTCCCTTATGAGACTCAGTACTGTACAGGGGTGAGCTATTCAGTGGGGTCCAACATCCAGACAGCCATGAGGGTTGCTTGTGCTCCTGCTTGCATTTCTGATAGGGTGTGAACAATGACGATATTTATATTTTAACCCCCCCTAACCTCATCCCTTGTTGAGACATGCACACCTCACACCTGCATCACTACAGAGGCTGTCAATATCCCACTGTCTGAGCAGGCGCACTCATTTACTTGCTCAGATAAGGGCTACTATCACCAGCTTGGGTAGCCCTAGCTTTCAGCCCCCCGACACATGCCCAAATACTGACTCCAGCTCTCTGTGCTCCTGGCCTCTTTCCTTAGCACTGGAGTGACAGTAGAGCAGGTCAAGAAACCACTTCACTCTCCCCCTTCCCGATTGTTTGAGCTAGAGACATTTCATGTCTTCCCCACCCCAGCTGTTCTTATACCTTCAGCACTGTTGGAACATGAATCATCTAGAATGCAGCATGGCTTTATCCCCTGTGCCACATTGCTGCATTCTTTTAAACAATTTTATCAACCAAGTATGGTTGTGTCTTTTGGCTTTTCCTGGTTAGGATCGCCACAGCGGAACTCCGGTCCGCTAATGATTGGCAGTTGATTTTTACGTGCCGAGTTGCCAGCCCTGATGCACAACCTTCAATGAAGGTATGCCCATTCACGCATTTCTCCACACAGAAGATGCTCCAAGTATGAAAATCTGAAATACCCGAGTGAAATTTGAAATGTACGGTGTATAAAATGAGTGTGCATTCTGGCTCCAAAAAGTCTGCTCTCTTCAATTTTCCTTAGAACTGTTCTCTCTTTCTTGCAATCTAATATACTATATCTGAAAGCACTTCTCAGCACTTGCTTTTTTTATTTTTTTTTACACTCTTAAGCAAAAAAGAAGAAAAGAAAACCTAAATTCCCCACCTAGTATTTTCCCCTATATACCCTTTCTGACTCAGTTCAGACTCATTCTCTTTCACTTTTTCTAATTGTCAAGCAAAGTGTTGCTAGCATCCTCTCCTGTTCCTGTGGTGCTGGTGAATCTAATTATTAGCATGAGGAGCCAATGTGCCTCATGTACACAGACCTCCCTCCAACCCTCCAAATATAAAAATAATATATGTGAGAGGCATGCATGCAGGCTGCTCTGGGCTGGGCTGCAAGCTTGACCAGTTAGCTGGCAAGACCAGGGTAACTTTTCCCATACGCACCTAGATACCAACATCACAAAAAACTATAGGCACACAAAACACAACAACAAAACAAACACACACAACACACAAAATTAAAAATCTACCAAAACAGGAATACCAAAGCAAACAACACATCCCGCCCAAACACATGCAAACCAACAGCACGCCACCTCAAAAGCACAAAACATAAACAACACACAGTCATGTGGCCCATAGTCACAACACAGACACACAGTCCACATGCTGACACACTTAGACAGACACTGGCGTCTGTCAGTCCAGACACACCAACGCCCCACACCACAGACAACACAAGCCAAGGTCACAGTAAGCTGCCTGTCGAGCTCCAATCCGCAACACAGCAACAGATGTACTGGTCACTCCTGGAATACATGCCCATGACTCCGAGGTGAGAGTACCTCCCTTGCTCTGACGAAAGAGACGCCTGACTACGCCAAAAGAGACATAGAGGATGTGAGACAAGAATGATGCCACAGTTATAAGACCTGACCCTGAGCAGCATCAACCCCTAAGAAAGAAGTGTGACGAGTTTAAATAATGTCACAGTACTTGTTAAATTGGAAGAATTACTGGATTGGTCTCTAAGGGGATCCAATCATGTCCCTGGGCTCGGACGGATATTGGCCAAGGCTCTGGCACCCCAGGTTAATGCCTTTTTGCCCCTAACAAACTTTTTACTTACAGGCTCAAGGCTCAAACCACCCTCTTTAAGCCTTAAGCAAGGAACAAAACCAAAAAAACTAACAAAAAGATACCAAGTCTAAACCTCAAGGTAATGCTGCTCTGATGTCTGTGAAAGTGAAAGAACCTGGTTCAAGGCCCCCCTGTGCCTCAAGAACATCATGGTTTGCCCTCATCCAGCACTATCAACCCCCCAAAGCTATCATGAGCACCAAATCAAATCTCCTCATATCTCATCAAAAGGATCCTCCACCAAAGGTCGGAGACAATACCCACACACTCCACAGATGTCCAAATGCATAAACAAAATAACCATCCCCACAGACCATCACATGCAAGGCCACCATGCAGGTTTGCCAACCACACCAACCAGACCATGACTGCAATAACAGGAGATGTCTCTCCAAAGACCATCATATTAGGAGACCTCCCACCACAACACCTCAAAATTGGGGAACTTCTATATTCACATTGCCCAACTTTCCATCTCCAAAGAGCCCCTCAAAAACCACCAACTTGACCTAGAAAAAACAACCCAAAATACAATACCACACATTACACAAACATAACACCTCACCATAAATGGGGACCATAATGGAAATACTGGACAATAAGATACCCCTGCAGGTCACAACAAATCAAATCCACAAAAGTCAGAAAGCAAAGACCACAGAACTCAACACCTCATCTTCAACCCCCTGCACATCCAGATCTCCCGAAGATCTAACCACACTGAAATCTCACCTTCCTCCAACCCAGACTCTCAAGACTCACAGTGAAGCTTTCAAGGCTGCTTCAAGAATGCAAAACTCATGACTTCCCAAGTATGAATCAACCCATCAAAACTCCACAGGCGTAAAGTGAATGCATGCCAATGCCATAAACAAGGCAAAAGGCAGGAGCAAAGTCCCTAAACACCAAGCCATAAATCCAAAAGTCCAAACAAAAGAAAAGACCCATTTAAAAAAACAAAAACTCGCAGCAAAATCCCTGAACAATAGTACTAGCAAAAGCTACAAAAAGACACAAAAAATCAAAATCCCAAGAGGCAAAAAAAATAATCAGCAATAAAAAATCCCAAAACTCCCAGAAATCCTCCATCGTCACAAAACAAAAAACAAAAAAAAAAGATATGATATAACTATCCAAAACAACCAGCTGGCAAATAGACAGAAGTGCTGGGTTATTCCAAAAGATAGGTTCAGTAGAGCAGAAAATAGGAAATAACTATCCCAGCAAGTAAAAGCACTGCCAACATTCTGGCAGACAGGTTCAGTGCAAATTCTCCCCCAAAGCTAAAACACAGCATCAATGATCTCAGAGGCCTCCGCCCCAGGCATATGCTGCTACCTTAGAGGAGGAAAATCTAACACATAGCTGCTGTTTGATCTCTTAGCCTTACAGGATCGTGCACCCAATGGTGGCGATGCTGGCAACAGTGGTCCCACTTCACAGCGGTGCTAGACTACCTGACCTGAAATTACCGTCAATGCTGTCATTATGGAGCCTGTCTGCAACAATGGGGAGAGGACGCATTATGGCGTGACCAAACCCATTTCTGAAATACACCTGGTGGCAGAGCCCAGAACTTGATCTTGTTAAAGAAACAGTCTTTGAATGATTGACTTTTTAGAGCAGTCATCTAAGACCTTTTAAACAGAGTACCATTGGTTTTCACAGCCTACCTTGACCTAACCACAACCTTTGAGCTTCAAATACCACACCATATGTCAATAGATGGGTGTTTGAGCGTTGTCAGACCCACCACAAGCTGGGTGGAGTTTTGTTCCGCACCTCAAACTCTCAATACACAAGGCGGTGTCATTACACAGCTCAGATTTGTCTACTCTTGTTACAAATCAGTTGGGTCGACAACAACCCTCAGGGGAGGACCTAGCGGCACAAATTCATGCCAGAGCTAACTTTCAGAGCTGGAGATTAAAGCTGACAAAGTTACACAGATGACCACAAACCCCGTACCACATATTGATACTATCCATTACAGGGACATGGAGAAAGCACATCTGTGGTGACTAAAGTTACCCCTTCCATTGAACGCCAAAAACTGGATAAAATATTCTTTAAGTCATACCCACAAACAAAAATTGGTGCATAGAAATTACAAATGAATTGTTACATCATGAAGAGGTAATGCCTTAGACCAATGATACAGTAACACCTCTCATTTAAAACAATAGTACACACAAGGGAAGATACTCTAGATGCCCACCTTATCATGAAAGGTTTCAATGCTCTCAAGAGGTGTGTCCATTTGCCCCCTCTTCTATTCTCCCCAATGATAGACACCTGACGCAACCCCGTATCACTCCGATCACATCACCACAAAGACAATCAAGAGAGGTCACAAGATCATACCTCTTCTTAAGGATAAAATATCCCATTTGGCAGATGCATTCAAACATCTCACTCTATTCTTACCAGACACCGCATACTGTAAATTGATCTGTGAATGGACATGTACCCATGCATGGCAATCCAGAAATGTGGAGAGAAAAAACTTCGGGCTCCAGAAAAGTACAAATAAAAGGGCAAGGCGAGCTAACAGTGACACAACTGAGGGCTCCCTGGTTTTGGACATGACATTCACCCTCAGTAGGCCCTCCCCAGTAAAACAGAATCCAAAGAACCATTGAAGCAGAGCCTCAGACAGTGACCCTAAACACAAAATGGAATGGAATGGAGACTAGACAGAGGCCCTCAAAACTAAACCCTAGAAAGGGCTGACTCGACCTAAAAGGGGGTTTAGAAACCCACCTCTGAAAGCCACTATCCTCTACCTAATGCAGATAGGGCAGACCAGCACAATCAGAACTATAATATAATTCATTTAATTTTCATAATGACATTCATAAAAACCTCATGCCTAAATGTGAAGCCTCATAATTAACATACAAAAGGGGCTTACCTGGTCCTAAATAACATTTGTAATTTGTTGTTGATATCAGTAAAAGTAACTGTGTACGCTATTTATTTATTTCAGTTTGATAACTGGAATAGAACAATAAACTCTGTGGACTATTTTCAAGCTCGGCCTAGGATACTTTATAAAATAAATAAATATGACAAGCATGTATGCATTAAATATCAACAAATAAAGCTTCCAAGGTTATAAATAAATCTGTAGTGATCTGATTACGTACAATGAGAAATGTTCATGGGGGGAAAAATGATGAAGTAAACAAAGGTTTATACTAATATGTACAGCGTTTACAAGTTGTTGAAATCACACAAGAAGTGAAGAGACTAAGTCAGAATGAATGAATGAGAATTCTTTCAGATATTTGTGATTAGAGAGAATTGTATAGGGGTGAAGAGTGGTGTAGCTATATTTAGGGGTCATTGTTTCACATTCTGTCCATTACAGCATATCGTTTGCAAGTTCCATCTTTGAGTAAAAATTTATTTAGCATTAGTTCTGAATGTTGGGTAGGAGGTAATTATTTTTAAGTGAGCTGGCAAATATTCCAAAGTTTGTGGTCCCAAAACGTAAAAGCTGTGGTCAGTGCAGTGTCGTCTAGTCCTTGGTATTTGAAAGGCGTTTATTGAAAGAGAAGGTGATCTAAGGTTACAGTTGGAGGAACTTTTGAATTGGTAGCCAGCAAAGAATAGAAAGCTCTCTTGGTTCTATTTAAAGATTATTGAGCTTTGAAGCAATTTCACTGTATGTATTATTGGGGGCCATTTTGATTTTGTAAGAGCTATAGCAAGTTTCACAAAATGTGTATTCCCCTTGATTTCTTTTTTTAGACATTGGATTAATATCCTGCAAACACATGGCAGTTAGACAAGAATTATACATTAAAGCTAATTATTATTCAGAAATTTGCACTCTGATCATATAAAACAATCAATATGTGCTTTGTAAATCCAGTCTTATCTACAAAGGTCTGGCATTAACATTTCTAACAGTAGAATAAGTAAAGTCTAAATACTCAAAAATAAAAATGCTGCAACCAAATACTTTCACAATAAAGTTTTAATAGCACAGATTTAGCTCTTCCATTTATTCATTTCCAAGACATTATCACAGTCTAACAAAATCTTCATAAACTCCATATTTAAATAAAAAAAAAAAATCCGATACCTAACCTACCAAACCATTATACGATAGTCTTGCATGATTTACAGTGTAAGAAAGTGTATGGAAAATATTAAAATACTAGATTAAAAGTTCTAACAACTATCTATCAAATACCGATAGCCACCACCTTCAAAAATAGGTAATTAATTTCAAGTCCAGACCACTATAGTGGATGTAAATGGCCAGCAATAAGTGCCAACAATTGAGTTTTTGGGTGTTTCTATAACATGTAGGTTACAGAGTTTAAAAAGTTGACCTATGAACATCAGTTTCACAGGGGTGAACATGAATCGGCATAAATCCACAAGCAGACATGACGAGGGAAATGCCACCAGTGGTGTGTAATTTTTTACAATTTTTTTATTTTTCATTTTAGAAACAAAGTATACTTTAACACCTGGAAACCAAGCTAGAGTAGAGAATACATTTATCAATTGCATCTTAATGTCACACAGCAACCTGGGCTAAATGCTCATTTATAGATTTCATGTGTTTTAAAATGGCAATTAGCCAAATTGTAAATTTAAGGAAAATTTATATTTTTGTTTATCATGCATTATTGTGACAAGTTTTACTTAGTACTTTAATGTCTTTTAGATATATTTTCTTATATTGTGATACTTTGAGTCATATGACACTATCAGTATATGGTTATATAGATAAGATGGTTAATTATTTTAAAGATGGAGTCTCTGAAAATTTGTTAAATTCTGACAAAGTCTTAAAATTGCATAGATGAAAGTGCTAAATCTGTATTGTTAAAGCTTTTTTGTGAGGTTGGCTGGTTACAGCATTTTTATTTTTGATAATAAATTTTTGTATTTATGCTGTGGGTCCATTCAGTTCAGTCTTTTAGTTAATTTTTAAACTTTAAATACTGCATTTTGGTATAACACAAAACAGAAATGAAACAGCTGATCCTAATCTGTGAACTGCTTTCTGTGTGAAAATGCTACTCAGACTGCATGGAAATCAGTTAACAGATCAGTAGTGCCTGTGTCATCTCCATTTAACTTATTTTATTTACTTTTTAAGTATTTGTACTTCTTTTAGGATTTGCATGTGAGGAGAAACTTTCTGTTATGCTGAGATGCAGTTCTGTTTAGGTAACAGACATCTCCTCCTCACACACACATCCTAAGTGTATTGCAGATACTAATAGAAAGAAAAAAAGTTAAATGGATATGAAATGAGCATTGTGATTTCCATCATTATGTACAAAGAATAACACTTTCCATTAAATAGACAACACAGAAAACGTTTTTTTTAGCAGCAAAATAGAAGAGCACACACATTAATGTAAAACAACTGTATAATATTATAGAAAACAAATTCAATTTTATAATAGCAATGACTCATGGCTATGTGTGGGTAGTGTTTGTTTTACCCACATTCTTGAGACCAAATCATGCCAACCATGAGTAACCAGAGGGGGGGATCCACCTTTGATCCCAGGAACTACCACCCCATCAGTCTGACAAGCCTGATCTGCAAGGCCATGGAACGTATTATCATGGAACTTATAAACAAAGACATTTTCAACCTTTAAACATTGGACCCCGCCCAGTTTGGGTTCGTGAAGGGCCGATCCTGTCTCCTGAACCTGACTGACTTCTTCGAATCAGTCTCCAGAGCTGTAGACAAGGGTAAGGCAGTCCACACAGCCTATCTGGACCTCGCCAAGGCCTTTGACACCACCCCCCACTCCGGAATCATAGATAAACTTACTAAGCTGGGCATTAATCCCTACGTCACTCGATGGGTTGCCAACTGGCTTACTGACAGAACCCACACTGTAAAAGTAGCTGACTCCAAATCCATCTCCAGTGGAGTACCTCAGGCTTCAGTCCTGGGACCTCTCTTGTTTGGCATCTACTTTTCTGAAGTACAGGCCAACACTGGCTAACAAAGTTCACAGATGACTGCAAACTGGGAGCCATTATTGAATCCCCAAATGATGTTGATACTCTACAAAAGGGCCTTACAGAAACAGATGCTTGGTGCCAGAGCCATGGGCTGAAGCTCAATGCCAAGAAATGTATAGTTATCCCCTGTGGGAAAAAACATGTACCCGTGAAATATCACATAGGTTGCAGTACACTAAACACCGGAAGTGTGATAACAGACTTTGGGACACAGGTGGACAGTTGTCTCACCTTCAATAACCACATCGCCACAACAGTCAGCAAATCCTTCTATGTGGCACACCTCATCACTAAGGGCTTTTCATCCAGAAAAAAGGAGGTCATTGTCCCACTGTACTCATCCCTCATTAGACCCATTATAGAATACAATGCCCCATTTGGTATGTATCTCTCAAGACATCTGCAACAACTGGAATGGCCGCAGAAATACCTCACTAAAAGAATCACAGGCCTAAAGCAGATGCCCTACGCTGACTGCCTTAAAAAACTCCAGCTATACTCTGTTATACATCGTCTACTCTGAGGCGATCTCTGCTTAACATACAAGGCCATGTCAAACCCAGAGCTGTTGGATATGCTACACTTAAAGAAATCCCAGTCCCTCAGAGCCACACGCTCCAGGGGTCTAAACTTTGTCATCACAATAAACAAAACATGCTGAAGGGATAGGTTCCTGACCCAGAGACTCCCCAGAATCTGGAATAGACTGCCCATACATGTCAGGCAGAGCACCTCTTTGGCCCTCTTCAAAAGGAACCTTGATGACTGGACAGGAGAAAGGAAATTCACCCCAGGGATCACGTCAGTCATCCTGCTAGACAGGGGTCCAGGGAAATAAATAGTGTGGGAAGAAATAGCCCGGGAATTGTTATGGCTAGGCTTGTATATGCCCTAGGGCCAATAGCCTAGTACCAACCTATGAACTTATATTACCTGTACCAGCCATGAGTTATTGCTAAATTATATTGTTCACCTGAAGTAGAACAACAAAATGAAAGGTAATGATGCTGATTGGAACATATTTATCCATATTAAACTTTTAGCTATTATTTGTATTTTTCAGTACAACCTTAAATATGGAATCAAATATATAATGTGTATGTTTTTACCAGCAGCTGAGATGCCACATGCATTTCGCATTCTAAATGTTTAAGAGGCTTTAATGTTTTTGAGACAAATGAAGGGAAGTTATTGAAGTACATTTTACATTTTCTGAAAAGTTGAAGTCACTATTTACTTTTAAAATATATACTTACAGTGATTAAGCAAGTTATGTTTCTACTATCATATTTTTAGTTAGAAAATCTGTGAGCTTTCTGTATGTTTCAGCCTTGAGTTCTTTATCTTAGAGGAATCTGTTATGGGAAAAAAGTGTTTTCGATTTCTAGCAAAGGAGTTATTTATTTGAATAAAAGAAAACCCAGCACTCCCAATGAAAAAAAAATGAATATGAATGCAAACTACTCCAAGTCACCAAAAAATCTAATTAAAAATAATCTTCAAGGCATCGTGTCTTTGTGTAGATGCAACAGTTTTATTTTCTAAGAAACTGCTTACCCATTATAAAAAATTATAATAGAGTCATAGAAATTCCAAGGCTGTTGCGTCTTGGGACCAATTACACCTTGCCATTACTCTCTCTCTCAGGCTGTACCTTCTTTCTCCAGGAGGGCCAAACCAGTCAATCCTGGAGTAAACTTGTGGTTATCCATTGTTTAACACGTAGGGGAAGTTTATTCCAGAAGTTGATGAGGTATTATATTATAATAAAAAGTCCTTTTATTAGACTACTGCAACATGTGTGTGTTTATGTATGTGATATGTATTTCTAAGCAGTTCTTATTTCTTTTGTTAATTAGATAAATCAAATGGAACTTGTGATCCTTTATCAAGTCCTTACGAAAGTGTCTCAGCAACACACAATTTCATTTAGAAACATCTATATTGCTTCTATTAAAAATCAAAAATAAAACCTAGAAATCAGCTGTAGCACAAAGAAGTGAAACTATTCACTGTATTGTTTCACATAATACCTAAGCAGCTAAGGTGTTGTGTTTCTTCCTACTGAGGTAAAAAAAAAAAATCACAGAAATGAGAGAATAACCCTAGAATGGTAGAATAGTTTTATCATCATTCAGTACTCTTTAAACATGTATTTTTTGTCAGCATTGTGTGTTGTAACATCAGCTTATTACTCATTTTACAGGATGTAAAGTTGTAGCTTTTCTTATTCTAGTGGTCTATAATCAACTGAAACAAAGTAATGAAAAAAGCTGAATATGAGAGACCTACCTGGTTAAACACAATTGCACAAAATCTCTTGCATGCTCAGAACAATGGTCAGGTAAGGAAGGCATTAAATCTTTATGACTTCCAATATGGAACATAGCTGCCATCCTGTTCATGTGTGCCAGTGGTGGTTTTCCAGTTGCCATCTCAAATACTGTACAGCCTATACTCCAGATGTCTGATTTTCTCCCATGGCCAGTTCCATTAATCACTTCTGGTGCCATCCAGTATGGGGTCCCATGCATTGATTTCAGAATGCCCATCTCCGCCTCTGTTTTACTTGTACACAGTAGCCGCTTTGCACATCCAAAATCAATTAGTTTTAAGGTATCAGGAGGCATGACCATTATATTATTTCCTTTAATGTCTCTGTGCACTACATTGTTATCATGTAAATATTTTACACCCTTAAGAATCTGCTTGGTATATTCACAGAAGACCTTTTCTTTTAAAGGTCCAAATCTGTTAATTAAGTTTGCTATTGATCCCCCTGGAATGTATTCCATGAAAATGCTGATAATATTGCTTTCTAAGGATGTTCCTAAGAAGTGCACTATGTTTTCATGTTTCAAAGTCTTCAGTAGATCTACTTCTTCTTGTAGTTTTTTGTATTCTTTTTCTGCAGTAGCTTGATCAGACATGTCTAATGGGACCTGTTTTACAGCAATTAACTCCCCATGATTGGTTAGTCCGCAGTATACCTGTGAGTAAACAAACATTTCAAATTCATTATAAGATACTGATAGTGGCACTGCAGTTGGTACATTTAATTTTTATTAACGGTATTGTTGTAAAGTTCCCAGCTTTTATTTGATAGAACTCAAGAAAGAAAGACATGCCTTATAAAAATACTTGACTCATAATGTTATGTACAAAGTAAAGTACAGCTTTAATGATATTTTTTCTGCATTTAAAATGTGCCAAAGTGGTACTTAGACTTGAAGAATTATTTTGCAAATATGTTTGAATTGAAAACAATTACTAATCCCTTGTCACTTTTATAAGCAATTATGAGTTATTTTAACTTTTATAACATCTAAAGAACACTGTTAGCCAGATGAGGCATATATGTGCAACATTTTAAATTATGTAGAAGGGTTGTAAACTCCTACAAACATGCAACTTAAAATATGTTGCATGACAGTTACTGTGGTGAAATATACAGTGACCTCATTACTAAGGAGTTTCATCTCTGAAGGAAAAAAACAATAGTTTTATAGAGTACTCTGTATACAATGAATAACCCAAAGTGAGTGAGTTATATCAAACTAACCATTGTTCGTGTTGTAAAGTCACTTAGATGCCCATTGCCAAAGTGCAAAAGGTGCGAGTAAATCCTATAAAATATACCTTAGTATGATATACTAGGCTCTGATGTGCAAAATATAAATATGTTGTTTGGCTGAAATAATTTCCCTCACAGTGCTATATTTGAAATGCCATTACAGTCCAACACAGTTTTACTGCGCTTATAAAACTAGCCTAAAGTGTGAACAATGAACTGTTTGCTGGATGTGTTATCTTCACATTCTGGGTGCATGTACTAGTTGGTCTTCAGACTCTGTCTGTAATCTAAACAACAGGCACCAGCTAAGCTAAACCAGTGAATATGCAAACTACTACAGGAGACTTCCATCACACAATATACTTAAAGGACTGTTTCTCACAGAAACTAAAAGACATATATTGTGAGTACACTTGACCCTGGAGAATCACATCCAACAGTGCTCTTGATGTACCAAAGGATCACATATGTCAATGGTGCACAGTAGGTCATAGGTTCATAGGTTTATACTAGGCTATCTGCCCTAAGGCATTTATAAGCCTAGCCCAAAGTTTTGTGGCTTACGCCACCCCTTATGTTAAAAAATACTGTGCCCATTAGTTTGTTGTGCCTCTGTCCAGCAGTGAGACAGAGATGATTCCCGGGGTAAACCTACGATCTCCCATCCACTGGTCAAGATTTCTCTTGAACAGAGGCAGCGAGGTGCTCTGCCTCACATGGACCAGGATTTTATTCCAGAGCATAGGGAGTCTCTGGGTGACAAATCTATCCCTCCAGCATGTCCTATTTATATCCGTGCTAAGGTTTAAGTCGCTTGCTCTAGTGGATCTGGTAGATTTGGATTTTTTGAGGTGGAGCATGTCCATTAATTCCAGGTTGGACATGGCCTTGTATGTCAGGCACAGGTCACCTCTGAGCAGGCGGTATGCGACTGAATAGAGCTGGAGTTTTTTCAGTCTGGCAGCATATGACAGATTTTGGAGTCCCTTTATCCTTTTGGTGAGGAACTTTTGGGGTCTCTCCAATTGCTGCAGGTGTCGGGTGAGATACATCCCGGATGGGCATTGTACTCGATCATTGGTCTGATAAGTGAAGAGTACAGGGGAACAATGACCTCACTTGATCTGAATGTGAATCCCTTCATGATCAGGTGGGCAATGTAGAAGGTCTTTCTAACCACTTTAGCAATGTGAGTGTCAAAAGAAAGGCCGCTGTCAACCTGTTGTGCATGCAGTTCAGACTGGTGATTTTGCAGTGCACTCCCCATGGGGATTACTTTTGCCCTCAGATCCTCTGAGGTTTATATATAACAACTTCCATAGAACACCAGAAAAGTGGGAATATAAGTATTATATTTTTGATGTTATAATATATAAATATGAGGCTGTGGTAGGAGAAAACTTCCATATAGCAAGTTCAGGGAAAGGGTGCTTACCCACTGGAAAAAAAAAATCTTAGAAACCTTAATTTCACTTCATTAGAGTCTACATTTTCCAGTCATGACATTCTCTGTTATTGTGGGATTACTATATAGGCATTTGCCAAGATGCTATTTAATAAGTTACAATGGAAGCTCTGTTTTAGTACAGCTTGATTTTTTTCATGCTTTATTAACCCCTCTGCATCATTCTAGGTGCTTAATATCAGTTTATAATCTTTCATACCCCAGTAATAGCCTATTGTTGGCTTACATACTATGAGGATCTTATTTTACAGTACAATTTTCTTCCATCATGGTTCTTCTATTTTTATAATATGACATAGCCAAGCACAATAATTTTGAGTACTTGTCTTTGCCTACTTGACATGTAAAGTGTATATCACTGGCTTCTTAGACCGTCTCTGGAAACACTGCTTGCATTTTTTATTGACACACTATGATGTATATATTAACTATAAACTGTAAAAATGCTTTTCACACCATGTTTAAAACTTTTTTAAATATATATGCAAATCACAGGTTGTTGTTACGCTTCTGATTGTGGTTCTTGCTCACTTCCCTCACTGTGGTTGTCTGCCTCTTATTCACCTAGCTGACTAGATTTCTTTGTGGTCTATAATGAACAGTTCACTTTGGAAAGTTCGTGAAGTACATATGTCATGCATACTGAGATAATTCCCTATAGAAAATAACACACAGATTCAGTTACTGAAAAAAGAAAAAAACAAAACATGGTTAGTTGTTTTTGTTGCCTGTGAGGAATATTGTTGTATTAAGAGGTAATCAGTGTTTATTAGTGGTGTGATAAAATAAGGTTCTTATTACTGTGGGTAAAACTCTTGGACCAATTAAAATGGATCTGAGGGTGGAGCTGTCTTTTAAGGAATGATACTACCTCAGTGCAGCTCACACCCTGTACATTATAACAGTTACCAAAACTATATTAGGATTCACTCTCTGTGTAGTTTTTGCATTGAAAACCTATATAACACAGGTTATTGAATAGTTTTACTTACTGTTCCATAGGCACCTTTGCCAAGTATGTTATTTTCTTTAATCCAAGAAACATAATCTTCGGTGTCAAGGCCGTTTTCCACATCAGTTACACTGCCAGCATGTCTCACAGGGCTTTTACAAATCTGTTTTGTATTATGTTCCTTTTCTTCACACTTCTGTTTAGAAAAAAAAATGTTACATTTAAATACATAATGCATTTATTATATTAATTTGTTTCAAATAAGAGAAGCTCTGTTCTTGGAATAATTTATCAGTAACTTCAATGATCTCTCTAAAGCACAATCTGCTATGTTACATCAAAATGAAGGAGCTTTAAGTACAATACCTTACACATTTCAGCACATATCCCATTACCTAATGCATGTATAAGTTGTACACCTGTATACAATGAGACTGGGAATTCGTATAAATACAAAACTAGAAAGTAATAGTTTTAGTAGGAGGACGTTGCACCCCCTCATGTGGAGACAAAGCCGCCGACACCCCCTTACTTTTACATTCTTAGTCTGAGGTCACTCTAAATTGGGAAGAAGTGTAATCATTGCTACAACATGTAAATAATGACTGTTCCTTCTCCCACGCGCTTTGTCCTCAGATTAAGACTTAACGTACTTTCATGCCTTTACACCTAGCTACAGTAAGTAGTGAGTTTTATACAGTTGGGGAAGCAATAACACAGCAAATATAACTTGAACAATTCAAGTGCAAGCAAACAGACCTCAGCCAGATAACTGAGCCTCTGTAAGGAATATAAATATATACTAAATATAGCCAGTATACTATGCTATTCAGAAGACTACTTTCATGTACTTGTGAAAAATCTCAGTTAAGACTATGACTGCTCATTGAACAGCACAAGATTTAAGTTCAAAACCAGCATTTTTATTCATTTTAAAACTTTTTCCTCCTGTTCTTTGACAATAGCTGGTCCTCTCCGCCAGTATTTTTTAAACAAGAAACATCTTTATTAAATTATCATGTATGACATAGGCCATGTTACATTTATATAAATGACAGTAAACCATAGCGACACAGTCTCAATTACAAACATTATACATTCCAAGCCATGCAACATAACTGTAGCTGCAAACATTATACATCACTTTTAACATATCCAGTCATTGTTAGTCAGCCATTACATAGCTCATTCAAATCCTGCCTTCTTTTAAACCTCATTCTTCCTCTGCATGTATTGTTCCCACAATTCCCATTTTTCCCAAGTAATTTGCTCCTACCCTTTTCTAAAGATCCCAGTTCCAGTTGTTTTTACTCTGTTGCTATCTTCACTACTTCTAATAAAATTGGTTTAGACTTTGATTTCTATTTTCTAGTAATTGTTTTTTTGGCAGCCATCATAATTAAACTCAGCAAGGCTTTACTATGTCTAGATAATTCCACGTTTGTATCATAAGCACAAACTTCCCTCCAACTTGCTCACTCAGCATCTCTAACACAGCAGTCTGCAGGGAATCTTTAAAAGTCTACTGATCCAGAAAATATGTTTCTAGTTACCTCTTTCTATCCCATCACACCTCCAACATTTCTTGTCTAGCTGAGGAAAAATTCTTTGAAGTCTGCTTGGAGTATAAAAATACCTATGTAAGTACTTCCAGGCAAAAATCCAAAATCCTGTAGATTTTGTTGCATATTTAGGAGACATACATATATCCTCCATTGTTTCTTTGTGAATTGCTTATCTAATCTCTCTTCCCAGTCCTTCCTAACCTCCTCTGATTGATTCTTATAGTTATCATGCAATATTGTATATGCTCTACTAATCATTCTTTGCTTAATGGCAGCTGGTGCTAGTCTTTCGTTTTGGACACCCCCCCCTTTCTTTCTCTTTGCCTATACTCTGATATGATATCAATCCTTGATATAGAATGAAATCTTTAGCCTGCAGTCCAAATAAATTATTGGCGTCTTCCCATTCTGTTACCTTTCCCTCTCTAGTTACTTGCTCCCAGTACCTTGGTTCCTTTGCCAGTTTTCTCCAATACATTCTCACCCGCTCTTGCGTATTGTCTGTATCCGTAATTGTAGTCATCCCTATCGGCAGAATCTCCTTTCTTCAGTCTCATGTTGGCTTACTTGTAAGAAAGACCTTCTGCTACTTTATGAATATAATATTCTGTATGATTATTGTTGTTCTCCTTAAAGGTCTGCATCCCACATCCCAGTCTCTCCCTGTTACTTGAGCTTCCTCCTGTTTCATCATCATCTCTTTCCACTTTGAATTATAGTTTTCTGCTTGTGCTACATATAGGAGCTTCTGTCAGCCAAAATTGTAATACTTTTGTGACCTACATTGAATATCAGTTTTAAAAATCATCAATACTAATTGATACTGGCACAAAAATAGAGTAGGGAGCCAGTGTTCCTGAATCGTCTCCTCTGTACACTCTTCAGTGAAAAATCGGCACGAAAAAGTAGTATACTGGAACAAAACTTCTTTAATAAACACAAGATAAAACCCATTTATCTTGTGTTTATTAAAGATCAGTATTCCAAATCAGCAAAAGAGAGATGGATGTGCCTGTTGTGTTACAGATACCTAGAGAAAGTGATGTGTCATTGCAGCAGGGAATTGGCTAGAGGTAAGAACTTCAGCCTATCAGTCAGTGCTGTTCCACTGCAGCTTAGAAATGATGCTTGCGGCAGCATGCACAAATTCAGGCTTCATTTTAGTTCTGTGTCTATCAGACAATGCAGGAAGTGATGTAAGCCATAAAATCCACCAAATCACCAGGATGACAGTCCTCTGGTGGCCATCTCTCATCTTCATTACTGAGGCTGAAAGGCCTGCAGGATGGGAGAATGAAATGGTTGACTGGTCAGAGGGTGAAGGGAAGGGATAACCAATGTGTTTCATCTCACTCAGCTTATTACATCATTAAACACACACTATTGCCCAGTTTACATCCTTCCAGCACTATGCAAAATATTGGAGAAAACTATCTACCTTCAACTCACAGAATATATTATAAATACCACCTTCTCTCACAAACCAACATGGTCTCTTATCAAGGAGGAGCATGGCCACAGCTAGCTAGTCTCTGATTTATGAAATTCTTATGTCACTGAACAATGGCATGCTCTCTAGTACAATTTTTATAGAGCTCAGTAAACTTCCACTTGATCTTCCTTACTTTCCTCTCCCTCTATGTCCAGACGACATAGTCCTCTACTGCTCCAACCACTCCCTAACTATCTTACAGCAAGATCTACAATCTGATTTCATTCACCTTAGTGACTGGATTACTACTAAAAAGTTCATACTAAATGCGTCCAAAGCTTAAAACTCAGCAGATCCACAAAACTGTAACAATCTATGACAACAACAACCATCCCTTAGAACAAGTCTCCTCTTTCAAGTATCTTAATCTCTAGTTAGACATCCTCACTCATCTTCTACCAGCATCTTGACAATAACACATAAAATCATTTATCCCCTATTTTTCTGAGCACATAAATATTCCCTTTTCTCTCACACACCACCAGGTCTGAAACAGGGAAAGGAATCTTATAGCCTCAACTCGAATTCAGCCTGTCTGTTATATCAGTGGCCTCTGCTAAAAACTTCACCTCTATTCAAATACTAGAAAATAAAATATTTTGATTTATTACACGCTCCCCAAGAAATGAATACCATTATATAGTACTGAAAACTACAAACTGGTACTCAGTTAACCAAAAAACGGACCTGCTCCTAGGATCACAACTGTTCAGACTCCCACATGTACATATTTCCCTCCTTTAACTTCAGTACTAATAAGGTATACCTCAACATACAACCTAAGAAATTTGAACCGCTCTGACCCTAAAACACAAATCCCATACTGCAAGCTACAAAAATGTGAACTAGGCACTCTCATTTCTCTGGTCCAAACTGTAAATGTCCTTCACACCTGAAATTAAAGACAAGTCCTTCTTTTCTTTACTAAAATCATCTTTAGTTAATCAAGCAGAATGCACCTGTTACCCCTCAGGTCATGTCACCCATGTCTACTTTAACTCTTCTCTACCTTAACTCAACTGTTAAGATATTTTGATCCTTTTCACATGTCTAATTTATTTTACTCAGTTTCTCAAATGCTTTGAAACTTTTTGCACATACTGTAAACTAATACATTGGATTTGCTATGCATCCAAAGCATTACCCTACCATTGTAGTGTAGTGTTTTTTTTTTTTTTGTGACTTACGCATTATTGTACTTTTGTCTATTTTGTATGTTTGCTCAGCTTTTGACCCTGGCCTGAGACTGAAGTTACTCAGATTTGATTGTGATCCTTCCAGCTCTAAAACTATATGACTAAGAGTGTTGGGGATGCAGTACTTAACTGTGAGGTACAGTAACCTTGGAGGTAATATATATAGTTAGCAGGAGACACAGCCTACTATATCTTGGGATGTGTGGGGGGGTGAGATGGAGCTAACTCCCTGCATCTAAATGCTTTAAAAATGAAATAACGAGTTTCATAATTCACTACTTAAATCTTCAGATTGAAGTTTACTTCTTGCAGCTGTTGGACTCCCAATACTGGGTCTTGCATTTGTGATAGGCTACTGCCTGGGCATCTTGATTATTCTCTCTGTAAGTATTGTTTACATGATGTTCTTTGTGTTTCACTGTTGCAGTCATTACATTTGGGTAATCTTGCTGGCAGGTTGCCCTCATTCGGCCTGAATTCCAAAGTCCTGAGTCCTGCGTCGGCTGCTGTCACCCCTTCCCTGACGTCAGGTCATCAGGGGTATAAAAGATGCAGCTGACGCCATTTTCTTTAGTCTTTCTTGCCGCGCGGTGCCCGAAGCAGAATCAGTTCGCAAGTGCCGGTCGTCCGACTCCTGAGATTTTTGTGTTCGAGTTTCAGATTTGAAGTCTTCCATAAAGCTAAGTACCCCGTTGGGGAAACTTTTTTCTTGCTCCAGACCGATGTCAGAAAAAGTTAATATTTGTATTTCTTGTGGGAAGCAAATACCTCATATGGATTTTCATTCTTACTGTATTCCTCGCCTAGGCCCTGATCACAACATTTCCGGTTGTCGGTTTTGTGCTAGATTTAACCAACGCACTATTAAGCGTCAGTATGATTTTGCTTTAAACTATTTTGGACGCTGGTTTAATTATCCAGAAATGTCTTTGGATAGCCATCCGGCTGCTGGAGTTCACAAAAAACATGAAGAAAAGGAAAGAGATGGACAACCGAGGCCCAAAACCGATGACGAAGCTTCTCCTAAGCCAGTCGCCTCAGTGAGGTGCTTTTGCAGCCCCTGACGCCCGCTACTTTAGAGTCGCAGGCCGCTACCGACTCCCATGTGGAGTCGGCCATGCTGCTGGAAGCTCAAGGTATTGGAGCCTCAGATATTATCCCTTCAGATGTGTCCAAAGCCGCTGAGCAGGCACCGGCTTCTGAGGGTGTATTCAGACCTAAACATCTTTACATCAAACCGACTTCAGCTTCAAAGGCAAAGACTAAAGCACCTTCCAAAGCAAAGAAACAAACTCAAGAGCCATGTGGTCAGGCCTCTATGCCAAAAAAACAGATGCTCAAAATGACCGAAGACTTGATTACCTTGATCAGGGGTTCCCATCCCCCCCCTGATAAGAGGCCTAGGCAAGAGACTGACTATGAATCTTCAGATCAGGTTTCCATTTCTTCTGATTCCTCTTCTGGTCAGGAACATTCTTTTCCCCCCTATGAGGATTCTGATGCTGATGAATCTATACCTTCAGCCTCTCCTCCTGAGGACTATTCTTTTGGGGAAATCTTACATACCATGAGGGAGCATTTCCACTGGGAGAGCCAAGATTTTTCATAATCTAAAAAGAGGCTCAGGGATTTCCTTTTACTACCTCAACACAAGCCACTAGCCATCCCACCTGTGTTAGACATTGTAGATGATGTGTTTTCGGAGTCTAGTCTTACACCCATACCTCCCAACTGTCCTGAATTACTCGGGTTTAACTGAGTTTTGGGGTCCAAATGAAGGGGTGTCACGATTCCCAAGTGGCACCCCTTCATTCCCGATTTTTTTCCACGTTGTTTACATTTTTCTGCACTGTTTCTGCTGATGTCATCGCATGCGCGATGACGTCTCCACCGTCAGTGCTGCCAGCCCATCGGAATTGAGCTCAGATCCAGAATTGAGATGGTTCTGTCTGGTGCTCAAATGCTGTGAGCAGGAACAGTTATGGATTCGGTAATAGTTACAGCAATGGCTGGCGAACGCGTATGCTGTGAGCGGGAGCTGTGGGACGGATATCCTGGCTGACTGAAGAACTGGTAAGGAGTATATAACAGCGACGGGTGTGTGTGTGTGTGTGTGTGTGTGTGTGTGTGTGTGTGTGTGTGTGTGTGTGTGTGTGTGTGTGTGTGTGTGTGTATGTATGTATGTATGTATGTATGTATCGGGGGTGCACCACAGTGGATATAGCAAGAGTTGTTAATACTTGCACTGTTTTATAGTCCCTTTAATATTCCTAAAATCAAATTACTTTAAGCAAATGCATTTAATCTGTTGAAGGGTTAGCTCTATAACTTGTACGGAATGCAAGGTTTGAGGTGTGTTCCATAAGCTATGCAAATGGGCTGCATGAAATAACTTCAACACACACACGTTCTGTCCCACATATATGTATAAATATTATGTTGAAGAATGTTTTACCTTGGAGTAAGGGCAATTCTCCAAAAAACTGCTGCTCGTATTGTGTGTTTGCCTGTTACAATTGCTGAGATACTTAAATCTATGAGTTTTTCACGAGCATTTTAACTTTGCTGAAATCTGTTAAATAGGTGTATATCATTATTGTTTGTGGATAATGTAGGATTTACCCATATTTGGTGCAACTAATCACAACTAGCCATGGGTAAATCTGTAGTGATATGATTTACTGTGATTATACAATGGCATTATTAAAAAAAAAAGCTTGATACATTTGTAAAATAATGGTACTGTATTAGAGAACTTAACTTTTGTTCTATTGCTGCTTCTCACTGGCTGTAACAATGGCCGATGCCTGATACACTTAGTGTTCATGCACACACTTATGTATGTGAAGACACTTCCACAGTACATCTGTTTTAGTATAGCTGCTGCCAGTTTGTTTTTCTTGGACTGAGTAGATTACAACTAGAATGTGTACTCATCAAGCTTTGTACTCAAGGATGCTCACACCTTACTAACACAGTGCAGGTGTGCTGAATATATGTTTTTAATATGCTATATAGATTTCCAGGATATTTTTAGTGTAGAGAGTGTGTATTTTATTTTTTTGTTTTTTAGGCTGCTAGTTTAGATTCTCTTATTAGTAGTGCAGAGAAACTGAGCTGTATTTTTAATCTACAATGATTTACAGTGGCAGCAGTGTGCTGTTGTTTTGAGCTTTTGGAGCAGGCCTCATTCTCTGGGTAATGCTTGATTTACATTGACATGTACTAATAAACAATCACATTCATGCTTTTTAATTACTAATCATCTTTCGTGGTATAATTAACAATGTAAAATTGAGTTTATGTCTCACAATCTAATTTATGTTACCATTTGAAAACATGAATTTCTGCTGAACCACTTTGCTGTTTACACATTTTAAAAGAATTTATGGCTCTTGTGTTACTTATTTCTGTTTAAAGCATGTTTTTATAATTTGATATTGTCAGAAATGGCTCCTGGTAAACCATTAAAAGTATGCATTAGTCAAGGTCTGTATCTTTTAACATCTGTAAGATGTGATTGAGTTAATGTTTGTCTTATTGTGATTTTTTTTAAAGTTTCAATTGACAATCCTGGATAATAACTAATATTTCTACAGATTTTTTAAGGAAAATGCACAGTCTGATATGTTTTATTTGGTACCAGAACCAAGCCTGACAGGATACGTATTTCATTATAATGTAGAGAATTTCTAGCCTGTACGCAGCTATAGTTTGATTTCTAACTGTATGCAGATTGCAGTTCTCTTAATGTCCATGTGAGTATCCACATGTTGGTCCAGTTTCCCACCACCTCTAAAGCAGTCAGGTATATGTCTTAGAGAATTCCCCTTTTCTGGAACAGGTTTCCCATCTCTGTGAAGCAGAGCTTTTCCCTAACCCTATTCAAGAGAAACCTGGACTAGTGCATGGACGTTAGAAATGCACCCCAGGTCTAGCACCTGTATCTCTAAGGGAGAGAGGCAGCCTGCCACTATGTTTCTTGTTTTGTGTGGAAGAGGGGCCAATGATTTGAAAACAGCGCAAATGTAATCTTTATGCACCACTGGGCAGATGCATTTTCCTTGGATGTGGTGTGTCTTTCAGTGCTGTTTCAATGAATGAGTTTCAAGGGCCGAGAAGTTTTAATGCCAAGTCTATTTTCATTGTGAGCCAGTATTGCTTTGTTTAGCAGCTTTGTTTAGCAGATGTCTATTAGTGTCTGTGCATTGTGCTATAAATGTAAAAATAAAGTCTAAATAATCATTGTAGAAGTAAAGCAGTATGCACACATTAGTGTTTATGGTAAATGGGGCAAAATAGACAGGTAATGGGACATTGGAATGATATCAGGGGGACTGGTGCCATATTTTGGTTGTCTGTTCTTCAGTTTGTGTTTGAAAGTTAGTATCCCACAATTCCATTGGAGTGGGCTTGATTACATAATTATGTATGCACATTTGATGTTAATCAGTGTACAGATTTGTACCTATTTTTCATGGGCCTTGTCCAGATTTTTGATGTTTCCAGGTTGAGAGGTATGCTTACACCTGACTCCTTACCTCCAGCTCCCGTTAAGCCAGACAGATATTACAGGGTTCCTGACTCTCATAAATTCCTTTTTAAAAACCCTGTTGCAGACCCAGAAACTATTTCTCAGGGTCCCAAAGGAGTTAAGGCTGTGATAGGCTACTGCCTGGGCATCTTGATTATTCTCTCTGTAAGTATTGTTTACATGTTTTCAATATCCTAGGCATTAGAACTTTCTGGAGCTTTGAATGATGGCATCATTCCAAAATTTCTCTAGCGTGGCATAAAGAGGGAACATAATGCCTGGGCTCTCACAGGATGTAAAGTTTATCAGATAGCCAACCTTGTCCCTAGTCTATGTACTTGTTTTATTTTTAAGACGATTCATAGATAGTACTAAGCTAACTGCCCTTGTGAGCCATTTTAAGCCTAGCCAATTATCCCTTGTGAGACTCAAACCCTGCACCTTGCGCTTGCAAGGCAAACACCTTAACCATTAGGCCACCCTCCCAACCCTCAAATTGAAAAGAATCTGATTGCCCATTAAAATGCAAACTCAGTGTTATCTGTTACAATACCCAAATAACTGTATTCATTCACAGTCTTTGTTATTAACATCTTGTAGAAAAGGAGACAAATTCTTTGTTTTCCCTAGTGTCATAGAGCTGGATTGTTTAAATTTACCATCAGACTATTTTCATTTGACTGCTGTACCTTCAAAGCTTTCATCATGTTAACATGGTCCTCTTTTTCACAGATGCTAAGCCAGCTTTTAAAGCATCTGTGCACTTAGTGCAACAGATTCCTTTAGAACGTGCAGTTACTAGTGCAGATCCTGAATAACAAGGAGATTCCTAAATGATCTTTACAGTTTTCCTTGATGTTGCTTAACTCATGAACCAGGTTGTTCATAGGTGTTACAAGGCAACTAACCTAAGAGGTCATTTCTGCCTTGCCCATAGCACCCTTAGGCCTTATCTCCCTTTTCAAGGAGGAACAGGTGGGTCATACCAGGGGTACATTTAAGAATACCCATCCAGTTTCCAGCTCCTTTTTAAAGGCAGACAGTGTGTCAGACTGCTTATTTTAGAGAGCAAGTTTGTTCCAGCAAAGGGGGTAGGGACTGGATGATGAATCTGTCCCTCCATCTTGTCCTATATATTTGCCACAATAGATTTATATCTCTGGTCCTACTGTTATTGGGACTGTTTGATTTTTGAAGTTACAAGAGTTCTTATACAACTGGATCCCTCATTGCTCTATAAGCAAGACATAGATCATGACTAATGAGTTCTCTTAGGCTTACTCCCCACTACCTATAGTTTAAGCTTTCAACTATTCTTTATCAATTTTATTATACCAAACTGCGTATTCATTTTGCGTAATTTATTTAATAGTTTATCATGCTTCACATTGTTGAATACCTGATATGAAAGAAACTCAGTGCAATTAATTTCTTTGAAAGAAATGAATGAAAGCCTATGTACATAATGTCTACTTGGGTGCTATAATCAAGAAAGTACAATTGTATACACTTACCATAAATGTAGATGTTCAAGTGTATTCACTGTTACAGTCATCATACATGGGTTATCTGCCTGCAGGTAGCTCTCAGTCGGCCCGAATACCAGAGACTTAGTATTTCTGCGTCAGTTGCTGTCACTCCAGGACTGATGTCAGGTCGTCAGGGGTATAAAAACAGGCAACCAACGCCATTACATCAGTTTTTCTTGCCCCAAATGTCTGGAACCCCCCAATAGGGAGCAAAGCTATGGTGGAGGAAAACACCACCAGTAAAACATAAATACCAATACCAATACCCTTGAAAGGGAGAGTAAAAGGCATAGAGAGATTAGAGAGAGAGAGAGAGAGAGAGAGAGAGAAACCAGGGGGTTGGAGGGAGGGAAACCAGGACTGCAATAGTGAATACACTCAAACATCTACATTTATGGTAAGTGTACACAACTGTACTATGGTCTTCATGTTTCACTGTTGCAGTCGTCGCACTTGGGTGAATTCCCAAAGCTGAAGAAGTGTGGAGGCAGTCAAGAAGAGTTAGGGCTGGCTAGTATGCCTTGCAGGACTGCAGTTGCAAAACCTGCCCGTGGATTTGGAAAAGATAAGGAGGTGGTAATGCTGGTAATGCTTGGTGAAGGTGTGTACAGAACTCCAGGTAGGAGCTTCCATGATGTCCCTGGTAGGGACTCCCCTGAGGAATGCTGTAGAGGTAGATGTTGCCCTAGTGGAATGTGTTCTGACCCCCTGAGGGGTTGGTTTCCCATGGTGCTTGTAGCAGAAATGGATGCAATGTGCTATCCATTTGGAAATGGTTTGTTTTGAAATGGCCTTGCCCTCTGCCCCTGTTGCAAAGCTGACTAGTAACTGGTCAGATTTTCTGAAGGGCTTAGTCCTATCAAGGTGGAATCTGAGATGTCTGTGCACGCCCACAGAGTTCAGGATCCTTTCCCCTTTATTCTGCGGATTAGGGAAGAAAGTTGGTAAATGGATGGATTGGTTTAGAGTCACACTTTAGGCATAAAGGAAGGGTTAGTCCTGAGGTAAACCCTGTCAGCTTGGAAAATAATGAAGGGTTCCACTGCCATAAGTGCTTGAAGCTCAGACACTCTTCTGGCTTAAGTGATGGCCAGAAGCAATGCTGTTTTCCAAGAGAGGAATTTTAACTCTGCTGATGCTGCAGGTTCAAAGGGGGAAGTGTGAGTTTTTCCAGTACAAAGTTAAGGTCCCAAGCAGAGGTGGGTGCTCTCCTTGGTGGCTTAAGTTGTTTGCCCCTCTCAGGAACTGTATGATAAGGGTGTGTGAAAAGAGGGGTGGCTCATTGTTGTAATGAGCTGAAATGGCTAATGCATGTATCTTAATGGAGGAAAAGGACAGGCCTTTGTGGAGTAGATCTGCTAAGTAATCCAGTATTATTAGAGGCAGGGAGGGCAGGGTAGTGTCCCTTCCCTTAGACTGAATCCAGAAGCAGTACCTTTTCCACTTATCAGCATAGGATTTTCTTGTACTGGGTCTTCTGGTGTCCAGAATTATGTCCAGCACCTGTTTGCTTAGGGTTGCTGGGGGAGAATTCAAGGAATAAGCTGGCTGCAAGATTTAGAGTTTTCAGTTGTGAATGCAAAATCTTTCCCTCCTGCTGAGAGAACAGGGTTGTGTTCTGGTGCAGGGACCAGGGTGACACCGGTGAGAGGCAGCGCAGGAGTGGGTACCAGTGCTGGCGTGGCCAGTCTGGGGAAATCAGAATTGTCCTTGGTCTGTCCTGTCTTATCTTGAGTAATACTCCTGAGAGTAGGGGCAGAGGGGGAAAGGCACAGATGTAGAGATTTTCCCACTGAAAGGATAGGGCATCCACTTTCCAGGCCCTGCTGTGAGGGTTTCTGGTGCAGAATTTGCTGAGCTGGTGGTTGTAGGGGGAGGCAGAGAGATCCACCTCTGGGGTCCCCCATTTCTGAATCAGAAGGTTGAAGGTGCTGGGCTCCAATTGCCACTCGTGTGGGTCTAGAAGATTTCTGCTTAAGTCATCTGCCAGTAAGTTTTGATTGCCTGGCAGGAATTGAGCTTCCAGATGGACTTGCATGTCCAAGGCCGTGTTCCACAGGGACATGGCTAACCTGCAGAGTGGGTAAAAGTGGGTTCTCTCCTGCTTGTTGATGTACCACATAACTGTAGTGTTGTCTGTTTTTATTAGAAGTTATCCTGGAAAGAGTAGGGGCCTGAATGCTGTCAGGGCATTCTGCACCAACATCTCTTTTTGGCTGATGTGCAGATGGATTTGACTTGGGCTCCAGTGGCCCTGAATGCATTTTCCGTCCAAGTGTGCTCCCCAGGCATAATCTGATGCGTCTGTGGTTAGGGTCTGGTTGGCTTGGGGTTGAGTAAAGGGCAGTCCCTTGTTGTGGTTGCATGCTTCTGCCCACCACAGGAACTCTGTCCTTAGACAAGGTAGGATAGGAATGACTGTTTCCAGGTCCTGAGAATGTTGGCACCAAAGACTTTTTAAGTACCATTGAAGTTTCCTCATTTGCAGTCTTGCATATGGAATTAGCAGTACACATGAGGTCATGAATCCTAGGGCCTGCAGTATGTTTCTTGTGAATATCTGGGTTCTGGTGGCCATTTTGTTTGAAGCAGGCTGTCAGATAGACTTGTTTTTCTGAAGTGAGGAATGCCATCTGGGATGTTGTGTCCAAGCTTGCTCCCAGGAATACAATTTTTTGAATGGGTACCAGTTTTGATTTCTTTTTGTTGATGGTGTACCCCAAGGAAGTGAGAAGGTTTTTCACAAATGTCAGGTGCTGCAACAGCAATTCCTGACTGAATCAGGCAGTCATCCAACTACAGGTAAATTTGGATATTTCTCTGCCTGCACTATGCAATGGCTGAAGCCAGGCATTTTGTGAATACTCTGGGCACAGTGGATAAGCCAAAGGGAAGTGCAGAGAACTGATAATGCATAGATCCAGCCCTGAAATGTAGATTCTTCCTGCATGACTTCCTTATGGGGATGTGCAGATAGGCTTCTTTTAAGTCTAGGGTGACTAACCAGGCATCCTTGGCTAGCATAGGAAGAAGCTGTTGCAGGGTAAGCATTTTGAATTTTGGTACCACCAGAAAGGTGTTGAGAATGGAAAGATCCAGGATTGGGTGCCAAGAGCTCTCTTTTCTGGGTACCAGGAAGAGTCTGGAGTAGAATCCTTGACCTCTTTGTTCTACTGGAACCGGCTGAATAGCTCTAATATTGAACAGGGAAAGAACTTGGCTTTGAGCCTCAGCCCACTGGTTTGGAGGAAGGTCTGGGAACCCTCTTGGGATTGGCAGTGAGTGGAAATAAAATTTGTACCCCTGGGATACAATGTTGAGGACCCATTGGTCTTGTGTGATGGACATCCAGTTTTTTGCATGAAGGGCACGTTTTCCTCCTAGGGGCACAAGCAATTGGGCAGGGCTGGGGAGTGGAGTAAAGAAGTCATTGTGAGTTTTTTCTGTAAGGAGGTGGCTTACCACTCCCTGCTTTATGGATGGTGGCACTCCATTGCTTAGATCTCTGCATACCCTGAGACTGTAGTCTGGGTGGTCTGTTTCCCCTGGGTCTGATTTGAGAAGGCCTGGAGGGGGCTGGAAAGGACCAGTGTTTGGGAGGGCAATGCCTACTGAATCTAGGGGGTTGCACTAGTAAGAATTCTTTAACAATTTGCATAGACTTAGCCTTTTCTTCCATCTTTTTAAGAACCTCTTCTGCTTTGGTGCCAAACAAACTGTCCTTGTTCAAAGGAGCATCTAGTAACTTTGATTTGACATGGTCTGGCAAGGTCTGCTCCTTGAGTCAAGCATGTCTTCTCAGTACAGAGCCAGTGACTGCTGCCCGGCAAGATGCTTTGTAGGGTGTCAAAGCCACACTGCAAAGTATGCTTGCTGACTTGGCTTGCAGAGTGCATAAGCTCCTGCAATTCTTTATTTTCTGCTCAGTCTGTAAAGATTGTCATTTTTTGTTTTATAAGTTCCATAATATATTGCTGGTACTTCGGCATGTGAAACTGACAATTCAATGCCCTAATAATAAGAGTTGCAGAGGTATATACCTTCTTACCCCATCTATCCAAAGCTCTGGAATCCCTGTCCGAAGGGGTGGGATTCTTAGCTGTAGTTGCATTGATACATTTAGGCCCCTGGGAAATGATCCTCTGGGTCAGCAGTAGGATTCTTGAAAAGAAATTTGTGAGTGCCAGGTACTCAGTAGTACCTGTCTGGCTTCCTAGGGGCAGGAGGCAAAGTATCAGGAGTAAGACTGGATTCCATAAAAACATCAGCAACAACATCCAGGAGAGGGGGTATTGCTAAAGGCCTGTGCTGAGGCAAATCTAGGAATTCTCTGAGTCTCTTTTTTGAACTGAGGATAGTCTTGGCATTCCCAGTGGAAATGCTCTCTTAAAGAATGCAAGGTTTCACCAAAAGAAAAATCCTCTGGAGGGGAGGCAGAGGGAATGGATTCCTCTGCATCTGAATCCTCATAAGCAGGAAAGGGCATGTCTTCATAATCAGAAACCTCAGAGTCATCGGACTCCTGGTCTGTAGAAGCTGCCGGGGACTGGTCTCTCTCTTCCTCTTAGCAGGGGAAGGCTGACTTCCCCTCATCAGCATAATAAGGTCTTCTGCCATTCTAACAGTTGTCATTGTGGCATGGGAGCAGGTGCATGTGCTTTGGTTGTTGGTTTTCTAGGTGTAGCGCATACACTTGGCCTAAGAAACTCGGTAGTTTTAGATAAAAAAGAAGTCGTCAGTTTGAGTCGAACATCGGTTGAGTGAAGAACTGCTTCAGAAGTCGGTGCCTGCACAATGGCTCCAGACCCACCCAAGGTAGAGACATCTGCAGGTTCCATAGTCGAAGAAGAGTCTAGCGGCATACTGGACTCCAAATGGGTCTCAGTAGAGGTCTGAGAATCCATAGAAGCGGGCATCAGGGGCTGCAAAATCGCCTCACTGAGTACCGGCGAACTGGCGACTAGCTTAAAGGAAGCATCGTTGGCAGCTTTGAACCTATGCGGTCTGCCTCTGTCTTTATCCTTACTCTTTTTCAGAATATCAGTAGTCGGATGGCTTACCAAAGTCATTTCAGACTATGGAGATTGAGCGCAAAAGAATTTAGCGACAAAGAGAGCCCGATGATGAATGGTTCGGGCGTTGAACAAGGCACAAAACCAACAGCGAGGTACGGCGTGGTCTGGGCCTAAATGCAATAAGAATGAAAATCTCTGTGAAGTATTTGCTTTCCACAGGCAAGACAATTGTTAACTTTTTCTGACATCGGTTAGAGCAAAAAAAAAAGATCCTCAATGGGGTACTTAGCTTTAGCAGACTTCAGGATTATTCAGTTCGTAAAAGAAATTCAGGTAGTGGCCGACCAGCACTTGCGAACTGCTTCTGCTTCGGGCTCCTCGGCAAGAAAAACTGATGTAATGGTGTTGGCTGCCTGTTTTTATACCCCCAATGACCTTATGTCAGTCCTGGAGTGACAGCAACTGACACAGAAATACTAAGTCTCTGGTATTTGGGCCAACTGAGCGCTACCTGCAGGCAGATAACCCAAGTGTGATGACTGCAACAGTGAAACATGAAGAACATCCTCAGATATATTCCTGCCAATGCACATGCCTTTAGTGATTATAGATAATCTTCTATGGCAAGTGTCTTCCATCCATCTATCCATATATCCAGTAATCTACTTGCCATGGTTTGGTGGTTTAGCCAAAGAGTTTAAAATGTTCATTATGTATGCTGTTGTGTCTTTCGGCTTTTCCTGGTTAGGGGTTGCCACGGTGGAACTCCGGTCCGCTAATGATCGGCAGTAGATTTTTACGTGCCGAGCTGCCGGCCCTGACGCACAACCTTCAACGAAGGTATGCCCATTTACGCATGTCTCCACACAGAAGACGCTTTAGCTGAGAATCGAACAGGACAATGTCTTACTGTGAGGCAACAACGCTACAGCAGCACCACCACCACAGTTAAAATGTTCATTATGTATAGAGAGTGTTATTCTGCTGGCTTTGCTTTATAATGTCTGTTATACAAATAGTGCTCATACCCTATGTTACTCTTTCCATTTCTATGTAGTTATACTAAGTTAGTCACTACAGTGAGAAAAGGGTAAATTTCCCAATCCTCACTGTACTATGATCTCCATTTCAAACCACTGATACATATTTAGTGTAGGCTGTCTTTAGACTGAGAAGTGCTCCTTTAAGTGAAGACTGGACTTGTGATAAGTTGTATAGTTCTATGTTCCAGGTTTTGTCATTTCAAGCTTTTGATTAAATGGATTTTCGCTGTTGTGGTCTCAATGTTTTGCAATTCGACTATATGGGTTTTGACCTTTTGAATTAGACCCATCTGTCTTCACACATACTGTTTTGAGATGCCTTTCTTCTTTGACTGCACCTATTTTCTCTTCTTCCTGATGTGCTAGATCCCTGAGTATTTCCTTCAACTTCTGAGCCTTCACTTCAGACATCCAGATCTTCAGCCTAGTCTCTGTTGACCATAGAGCCTGCTGGCAGCTGCCTGTGGTCACCAGTGGTTTATATTGGGAGCCAGCAGTTTCTCTGGGATGATTTTGCAATCTCTGATTATACCATGTGCCCTTTCCCTGCAAAGAGTTGACCACTCTTGTATGTGATCTTGTGACTGTATTTCTTGCTCTCTCTTGCTCACTCACTCTCTCTCTCTCTCTTGCTGTTCGTGAGCCATGTGTTTACCACAATCAAGCCATTTGCTAGACAGAAGTCTAGAATAGTCTCTCCTTCTATGTTCCGGTTGCCCCACCTTTGTAGACCCAGACAGTCTTCTTATCCTTTTCTGTCTGTCCTGATATGAACATTCAGGTTCCTCCTTGTCAAAACCAACTCTCTCATCCTGCAAATGCTGCCTCAATGCACTCTTTTTCTTGCCATCACAACTCTGCTCTGGAGCATAGACTCTAATAATGAATGCTGCCCTATCTTTACATTGGAGTCTGATTGCCATAAATCTATCACTAATTCTGATGACATCCCTAAATGTCTTCAGAAGACTCTCTCTTATTACAATTTCCACACCATTTTTAGTCTGTTCTTCCCCTGAGAAGTAGACTGTGGATCCCAAACCAAGTAACTTTGCTACATTGCCCTTACACCGTGTCTCCTAGATACACAGGATGTCTAGCCTCTTTCTTACTATCATGTTGTGCACTTCCAAGCTATGTCCTTCCAGACAAACTATTTACATTCAGTGCAGCAATACTTGGTTCATTTTTAGCAGCTTGATTAGTTCTACATTCAACTTTTGCTCGACAACACTATTCCAGGTAACTCAGTCTGGACAACATGTCACTACCAGGCCAGTTGCTTATTGAAAAAGTGCTGCATGGCTTTATGTTGGGCAATCATTGGCGAAGGGACACATAAACCCCACCCACCATTAGCATGGGTACCTGGCATAGGTCAGAATAGACTGGATCCTCAGCCCACTTAACATGGGCAAATACACATGCCCTTTTTTGGCAAGATTAGTCAATGTGACCAAATCTTCTACAGCAAATTTTTGCACTGCTGAGTGGCTAAGCCTGACATGGCACACAGTCTGTGATCTTTGTTCTCATATCTAACATCCAGACCAAAGGGTAAAAAGGTCACATAAACAAACCATTCAGTAAAAACTGTAAGAAAATCCAGCCAGGGTAGAGTTTTTACTGTGTAATACCTTAAACCTCTTGTAATGGAGCAAATGACCTCTTAAAGACCACAGATGTTTCAGCTACTTGGTTTCTGAATGTCCATGACTTTTTTTTTTTTTTTTTTTTGCTTACATTCAGGCTAATAAAGCCAAACCTCACTAGCTGTGAGCATGCATGTTTTGGCCTTTTTAATGACCTCATCAGCAGAAAAATGTACAGTTGTACAACTTTCTTGCTCTGACCACAGAGCTACAAGAGATTAGGAGAGCAAAGAATGAGATTTTGTCATGAGTTCCAATAATCATAAATCAAATAGATCATGACACAATAAATAAATAGAAAATATAAAGTTACCCGATACATGGTATGGTAACCATGTCATTAAATAAAGCAGTCAGAGAAAAGATTGACAATATTATGAACTTGGCCTGTAGAGCAATCCTAATTATATCTGGGGTGCCAGACAGAAATGAATGCCCTGAAATGATGGGTTCGCTTTAAATCAGTGAACGCTTAAAATAGCGAACACTGATTTATCGACCGATTAAGAGTGAAACCTTAAAATCCCGAAGACAAGGAACAAAGATTTTTTTCCCAGGGAAAAAAAATGCTGGGCCATTTTCGGGACTTTGCCCTTTCCTCCACTGTGGTGTGATCTCGAAGTTGATATATTTAAGTATGGGGGGGGGGGTGGGAGGCAAAGCCCCCCACTTTATTTTGTGTTTTAAACTTTTTTTTTGTGGAACAGCGATTTTACTCCATGGGAAAATAATCGCTGTTCTGTGTCTTCGAGATTTTAAAGTTTCATTTTTAGTAGGTCGATAAATCAGCATTCGCGATTTTAAGCATTCACTGATTTAATATAGACATGAAATGACTGCTTACACGGAATATCTCTTTGAAGAAGTTTTGAGCTGAAGAATCTGGCTATATTTTAGATAGAAAGACCCCAGAGACTGCTTTTAGGAATCCCTCCTCCTTTGATCAAGTGTCTGTGTTCTATTGTGGTGATATTCAAGTCATGTTGCAAGAAAATGTAGTTACTGAGAGTGATGTGAGTAGAGAAACAGCTGTAGCTGAATAACAAGGATTTATCAGATGATGATTATTCTGTCATTTCTCTTAACATTCCCCCATTCTTTTCTATAGCAGAGCTTTTGGTTGATCTTAGAACAGAAGCTGCTGTTAAAAAAGGGATAGTTATAAGGTATATAGAATATTGCATAACTATAAAAGTCAAACAGAGGAAGTTAGAAAAGATTTGGAGGAGAAATTGGAAAGGCAATTTACAATGGAACAGTGGAAGCACATCTGTATGGCTTCCAAGAATGCAGTAAGGTATAAAAGGTTTAAGATTTTTTGCTTGAAAGTGTTTGCACAGAACTTTTTTATACCCCAAGCAGAAGTCAGATAATTTTTCCTCAGGTAGACAGCAAATACTAGAGGTGTTATAGGAAAGAGAGAGGTAATTGGGAATATTTCAGAAAAATGTAACAAGTACATAGATTTAAAAAATTCCCTGCAGAGTACTTTGTCAGAATAATGATGGCTAACACCCTGCTGATTTTTTCTTCGGACCTGTTACTTTCTTAATGATTGGAGGATGTAATCAGCTTTGAAAAGGGTATGCCCATGTAACCACCTAAATGGTATAAATATGTTATGCATACTTTTACAAAAATGCATTTAAAATTGCTGAGCTACATAATCTTCCTATCTTGCTACCACAAACAACCACAAATCCCAATTGGCAAGAAACTCGTAACCACGAACACTCAAAACACCAGTGATATCTTTAAGGAAATGTTTAATGAGAACTGGTTGAGTGCTGTAATCCAATGCTATCTGCAGACTTTATCAGCTATGGTTTTGAAAAAGTCTGTATATAACATTGGACAAAGTCCTCCATTTCCTTGAAGACATCACTGGTGTTTTGTGTGTTTCTGAAATATAATTTGCTGAAAGCTATCGGTGCAGTATTTGGTAGCTGAAGAAGAACCACTGTTGTGATTCAAAAAGGTGACCGTTTTGGTGTGTTAAACAAGTATAGTGACCCAAAAGGTGGGGATGGAACACTAATTATAAAGTAATACTAGAATGTCAGGTTGCAACACTAATTATAAAGTAATACTAGAATACAGTCACACTTGTAATAGACATCTGTCTTCACAGGTGCTAGGATTACATCTTTTTGGAGCTAGATTAGATAGCTAACTTTGGACTTTTTTAAAACTGTAGGACAGCAATATAGGTTTGGACGCCCCAGTTGGATACCTTTTTCAATGAAAAAGTTAGGCAGCATGTAGTTAGCAGGGTCTGAAGAGCCAAGGTCACGTATTTAAAGTTGCTAATTGTGTTCCAGATGACGCATCTTCCCAGGAAGTCTTACATCATTTATTACCTCTAGTAGGCTACTTCTCCCAAAAAATACTTTTTGTTTCATTGAATCTGAAAATGGAAATACAAAGCAGCAATTCATGGTTTTCCCTGCTCACTGAACAGCAGAGGGCAGCTGCTCCAGTATAAGCAAAAGGCTCCCTGTGACAGGGTTCCACTACTACATATTACCCAGAACTCACAAAAACTCTAGAAAGTCATAAAGCACTTCCAACCAATAGTCAGTTAGCCCCAACAGGATCTGACTGTTTCATACACACTTTGCTGTCATTGTCAGCCACAAATGACCTGCTGACATCAGGCATGTGTCATCCTGGACTCCTGGACCCTCCACTAGTGGAATCAATGAAAGCTTAAAGGTAAAATAGCTGTGATATTGCTGATCTGTTTTCAGTGATACCCTACCAGGTAGGAATGGAATGGTCTGAGGAGGCCTTAATAACATGTACATTTCTAAATAATCAGGATTTGAAATTTGTTTTGTAATATTGAGTAACAATTGTTTACACTTTGAAGATGAAATTTATAAACAAGTCCAGGATATGGTGATGGGTGCAGCATGTCCTTCCATTTATGCCAATATGTTCCTATGGAACTGGGAGAAAAAATATATCTTTAATTCACCATTTTCTAACAGCTGGTAATTATACAACCAAATTTTTGGATGATCTGTTGTATTCTGGGTAGATTCACAAGAACGATTGTTAGACTTCATGGAATACATTCAACAGGCTACTTATTTTTTGAGATTTATTCATACCCAGGGATTCAATAAACTCCATGTAGGCTTTGTGCGAAGCATACATGAAGTTTTCATGTTAGCTCGATGAGCAGCAGCACTAATCGCATATGCCTGCCGCACATTGTGCTTACATGAATACAAGTGATGTTTCATGGCCAGCAACACTGTTGCCAGCCAGGAAACTGTGCAGAGCAGCACAAATGCAGAAAGGACATGCGTACAATTTTCCCTATGGGCAAACCTGCTCTTTGAGATTGCGCAGACAGCCACAATGACTACCAGAGTGAAAATACTGCAATAACTGCAGTATTAACACATTATAGAAAAGTGTACTCATTAAAATGTACACTACAACAAGTATCTTCATACTGAAATAATAGCTGGTGGGGTGAACAGCAAGTGCAAATGCAATGAAACTTAAACACAGTAAGCAGGGAAAGTGTGCTGATTAAAATGGACACAGACATGAATGACAGTAATGAAAGAGGAAGATGGCATGTAAAATATGGCAATGTATCCCAGATAGGATATGTCAATGTATGTACACTTCCAAGACATGTCAGTAGCATAACATTAAGCACATGGTACAGCAGTTGGTCACTCCACAACAAGTACACATACGATCGTGTCATTGTCTATGTTGGAGTGAATGACCTTAGATGTACCTCCCTGGACTACATGAAAAGAGACATGGAGGAGCACTCGGATTTTATAGCCCAGGCAAGTATGACCCTAGCCCTGATTAGCATCCTGCCATCACCCAGAATGATACCACAGTACAAGGACAAAATTATTGACTTCAACAATTGGCTAAGCTTCTGGTGTCTGCTGTCTGCCTGGGATGACATGATTGACAGACCACGATGCTTTGCCAGAGATGGCCTTCACCTGTCGCCCCTGGGATTCTGGATACTGGCAAAGGCTCATGCCACCCCTATAGTGCCTTTTTTAGGCAGGGTCCAAACGACAAAATTACCACTGTAACAGATACAAGAAAGCAAAAACTGAGAGTAATGCTACTCCATGCTAGAAGTCTAAACCTCAAAATGCACTCACTCAAGGCACTCTTCAAAATGGAGGACATCGACATCTGTGCAGTGACAGAGACCTGGTTCAAGACCCCAGAGAGCACCCTCTGCAATACCAGGCTACAATTCATACCACACCTTTCGGCCACCTAACCTGGACTGAAACACTAAAGGCGGAGGTGTGTCCCTATTCACCAAGGATATCCACACCAGGCTAGTTGCCCAACATAATGCATCCAAAATTCTCCAGGTACAACTAACACTAGGCAAGACTGCAATCCAAATTGTAGCTTGCTACAGATCCCCCACCATGCCCCATGATTCCCACTCTACTTTTCTTAACATACTCTAAAGTGTTAATGTACAACCAAATACCTTAATAATGGGTGACTTCAACTACCCTGCCATTAACTGGGAAAACTACTCCTGTACCAACACATTTGTCCAACGATTTTTGGAATTCATAAGTTCCAATGCCTTAGATCAACTTATCCATACCCCCACCAGAGGCACCAGTATCCTGGATCTAGTCATTACCAACATGGGTGACCGATGCTCCACACCAGAGGTCAGCTCCTCGTTAGTCAGATCCGACCATAAGCTAATCACCGTAGACATCCTCATCCCGCCCCCACCCCTCATTAAGGTAACCACTGTAAAAAACTTCTCCAAAGCCAACTTCATGCTTCTCAAGACAGAAGTGGCAAACTTCACGACACCCATGCAGATGGAAGGTAGAAGTACGACTGCTGAATCTTACACCAATGCACTGTATGAACACACATGAGTGCATAGACTGTGCCATCCCAAATAGAACCAAGATGCTCTCCTCCAAAAAAAGGAAGCCAATCTTTTGGTCCCTTGCCATAAACAAACTCTACAACAAAAGAAAGAAACTGTTGCAAAAAAGAGTAAAATCCCAAGATTGGAAAAACTCCCTTGTCTGCCTCAGTAAGAAGCTGAGATCCCTCATAAGATCATCCAAAGCTAGTTACAAAAACAAAATCACCACAGATTCTAAAGGCAACCACAAGGTATTCTATAGTTATGTCAAGAATCTTAATGGCAACATTCAGATCTGCTCTGAGTTACAGCAAAATGGCACTAAATATACAGAACCAACTGATATTGCCTACATCCTGGCAGATAGGTTCAGTGCAAACTTCACCCCCTAAAGGGCCCATCTCAATAGCGGAAGAATGCCAAGTCCTGGTAATCACGGCCACACAGGTAAAAAACGCACTCTCCAAAGCCAGGAGTACAGCATCCATGGGACCAGACAACATCCTGAGTTGTGTTCTGCATGAACTACAAAATGAACTGGCACCCCACCTATGTACCATGTTCAATTATAGCCTCATTTCAGGCTTTTTGCCTACTTTAGGTGCACAGCTACGGTTATCCCACTCCACAAGGAGGGATCCACCACGTACCCTGGGAACTACTGCCCCATTAGCCTGACGAGCCTGATCTGCAAAGCCATGGAACGTATCATCATGGAACTTATAAACAAAGACATAGGCAACCTTCAGACTTTGGACCCCACCCAGTTTGAGTTTGTGAAAGGCAGATCCTGCCTCCTAAACCTGATTGACTTCTTTGAAGCAGTCACCAGAGCCATGGACGAGGGTAAAGTGGTTCACACAGCCTATCTAGACCTCGCCAAAGCCTTCAACACCATCCCCCACTCTGGTATCTTAGATAAACTCATTAAACTGGGCATAAATCCCTATGTCACATGATGGGTTGCCAGCTGGCTCGCTGACAGAACCCACACCGGGAAAGTTGTCAACTTTGAATCTAACTCCAGACCAGTTACAAGTGGAGTACCACAGAGTTCAGTCCTGGGTCCACTCCTGTCCGGCATCAACTTCTCTGAAGTCCAGGCCAACACAGAGGGTCTATGGCTAACAAAGTTCACAGACCACTGCAAACTGGGAGCCATTATTGAATCCCCAAATTATGTGGACATTCTACAAAAGAGCCTCACTGAGACAGATGCCTGGTGTCATAGCCATGGCTTCAAGCTCAACACCAAAAAATGCGTAGTCATCCCCTTTGGGAAAAACCCTGTGCCCATGAACTACCACATAGGTGGTAGTCCACTTAACATAGAAAGTGTGATAAGAGACCTAAGGACACAGGTAGACAGTAGTCTCTCCTTTGATAACCACATTGCCACAGTAGTCAGGAAATTCTTGTATGTGGCACACCTCATCACAAAAGGTTTCTCATCTAGAAAAAAGGATGTCATTGTTCCTCTCTACTCATTCCTCATTAGACCTATTATAGAGTACAATGCCCTGTTTGGTATGTACCTCACAAGACATTTACAACAACTGGAAAGGCCACATAAATATCTCACAAAGAGGATCACTGGCCTCAAACAGATGCCCTATGGAGACAGTCTCAAAAAACTCCAGCTCTACTCCGTCGCATGTCGCCTACGCAGAGGCGATCTCTGCCTAACATACAAAACCATGACAAACCCAGAGCTGTTGGACATGCTACACTTACAGAAATTCCAATCCCTCTGAGCCACATGCTCCAGGGACCTAAACCATGTCACCACAATAAACAAAACATGCTGGAGGGATAGGTTCCTGTCCCAGAGACTCCCTATACTTTGGAACAGACTGCCCATTTATGTCAAACAGAGCACCTCATTAGCCCTCTTTAAAAAATCTTGATGATTGGATGGGAGATAGGAAATTCACCCTGGGGATCACTTCTGTGGCTCTGCTCAACAGGGGCACAGGAAAATAAGTTTTGGGTGGAGAAAGTCAGGGAATTGTTATGGCTAGGCTTCCATAGGCCCTAGGGCCGACAGCCTAGTACCTACCTACGAACCTATATGTAGATAGCACAGTATGTACTGCTGTCTATAACCCCTGTGCAAGTTAAATATATATAATTGCACGTGATAGTATATATGTGACCATCACACAAGCTTATATGTCAATGGAGATGAATAATTGTGATATAAACATCACTGACATGCTCACTGGAGAGGACATTTATCAAGAATGGTATATACAATTAGGGGTATGTGCATGTTGTGCAGATCTGCAAAATGATTTGCTTGAGCATGACTGAAATATCAGCATACCTCACAACCAATCATGGAGACGTAAATCAACAGACTCATGGACAACTGCTGACAGAAGCAGGCACAATCAGAAACAATTCTAAAATATTAACAATATTAATCAGTGACATTGACAGAATATGTGAGTTTATGTTACTATATAGGTTCTGCAGGAACAGACATGTACCACTGTAATGATTGCCAATGGGAATTCACCACCCATTTTCCAAAAATAAACATCTTTGAAGGGGTTAAGTGGGACAGTGTTAAACCTGGAGTTGAATTCAAGGGGAATCCTGGCCATTTGAGAGGTCTGCATGACACATAAGCCACAAGTGTAAGAATCAAACCCATGTCATCAATGTTGTCAATAATGGGTTTAATATGGTAAGACATATCACACATGCATCTTGTATAACACCTTGAAGGGAAGTCTGCATTGTCATTTCATAATAGGTATGCATAACAAAGAATAGTTTTGTATGCAAGACAAGATGTGTGCAAGCTCACTATGCCAAATGTAATACACTTGACTGAACCATCCCTGGCTGACATAGGTATCGACCACAAAGATAACTGCACTTACAAACAACACACTATTATGAGTGAATTCCCTACACACAGCTGTGTATTGCGTGTATCTGCCACAAGTAACAGCAATGGATATTGTCTGAAGCATCTACAACTGATATGTGAATTAAGAACTGGTGTGTTATAATGAATGGTACAGCAGTTTGTGAGAGTGATGGCAATGCATTAACTATGAGAATCTACAGCAGTGCAAAGCTGAGCATCAATGAGCGAGGAAGCTGTCACTGTAATGTTGTTCACATGCCAAACAATGCATGTAGCACACTCTATAAGCATATGTCAAACCTCAAGACAAGCCACATGATCACTGCTTCCCTGACATTGCCAGTGAAAATGTTATAATGTAATGAAATCCTGACATGCCTGCATATGTGTTCATGCAAACTATCAAGTAGTAATACTGATGTGAGGCATTGCTACATCCGTGACACTGTACAGTCACACACTAGCTGTACCTAGGATACAAGTTGGATTTCATAGTTTCATAGGTTCATAGGATAGTACTAGGCTAATGTTCCAACTGCTCTTAGGTTGTAGTTTTTAACAGAATTCTACAATAGCTGTGTTTTTTATGTTTTGTGAACATATCTTAGGGTTGAATTCCAAGGTTTCTTAACTTGTCTTTACTACTGCTCTGTTTCAGTCTACATTTTTTTCTGCCACCGTTCCACCCAATTGTTTTTGTGTTCTTAAAACTTGGAGGCTTTTGAGTTGCCCGCCTCTACTATAAATTTGATATTGGGCACTACTCCCAGTTCCATTGCATCAGCTCATTCTATTGTGTACTGTGACATAATTTGGGAAGGCCCACCCTTAGTTTCTTGACCTTGAATTATCTTCTGTTTCCTCTCTTCCTACTTAACAAAAAAAATGTATTCAGCTGCTTTTAATGTATTTGTGTCTCTTCCTACTTTATTACTTTATATTGCTTTTACTGCTTGTTCTTAGTGTTTATTTGCATTTATTCTGCTGCATTTATTACTGCTTGTTAGTAGCCTGATTAAATTGTAATTGTTACTGTAAGTGTCTTAATTTTGGTGAAAGGACTTGGGCTTCAGGCCAGTTATTTTACATTAAGAACATTTGTGGTCTGCACTCTTGTGGGAGGAGAGGGTAGTCTCTGTCCTGAGCTAGAAATTGATGGATGACAGCCTATTGTGCTTGTTGTTCTAAGTACTTGGGTTACAAACCAGTTATTTTACATTATAAAGAGTTGTGGTCTAGACTCTTGTGGCAGTAGGGTATAGCCTACACCCTTCTAAGCTTGAAATTGCTGGTTGAAGGCTCACTGTGTCTCTTATTCTGTAAGTATCTTACTTCTGGTTTTAGCACTTGGGCTCTAAACCAGTTACTTTATATTGGAAGGGATGGGGTCTGGGCTCTTGTGATGGGAGAGTATAGCCTACACCCTTCTAATCTGTGAATTGCTGGTTGAAGGCTCTTTGTGTCTGTTATTCTGAAAGTTGCTTAGTTCTGGTTTATGCACTTGGGCTCAAAACCAGTTACTTTACATTGAGAGAGTTGTGGTCTGGACTCTTGTGGTGCGAGAGTGTGGCCTACACTCTTCTAAGCTGGGAATTGCTGGTGAAGGCTTATCATGCCTGTTATTCTAAGTGTCTTTATTCTGATGTAAGCACTTGGGTTCCAAACCACTTACTTATTGAAGATTTATGGTCTATACTCTTGTGGCAGGAGAAGATAGCCTATAGCCTTCTGGCTGGAAATTGCTGGTTGAAGGCCTATTGTGTTTGTTATTCTGAAGTGTCTTACTTCTGTCTTAAGCACTTGTGCTCCAAAACCAGTTGTTTTACATTAGGAAGGTTTGTGGTCTAGATTGTTGTGGTGGGACAGTGTGGCCTATACCCTTCTATGCTGGGAATTGCTGGTGAATTGCTGCATTATTTAAACTGGTTTCTGTTGTTTTTACTGTAATTTTATATGCTTTGAATTTCTAGTACTTCTGCATTTTATAGCACAAATCGCATTAGTTAAACTGCTTTCTGCTGTTGTGACTGCGATTTTATGCACTTTGAATTTCTAGCACTTCTGCATTTTATAGCAGAAGCTAGATTCAGACTCACTGAATCTAGGCTATTTTGTATCACTTGAGCACTAAAACCAGCTCTTCACCAAGATATTGAAATATCTGATGCATTCGTTGCTTCCAACTAACTGTAACTGCCAGCTTTTGCTCTGATATTGCACCTTTAATTTGTATTTGCATTCCACTGTCTGAATTGTCTGAACTATTTTTTGTCACTTTTTATTGTACACTGTACTAGTTCAACTGTAGTACTGTCCAGTTCCAAGTTTGCTATTTCTGGGTCTTTTTTGTAATGTCTGAGCATCAACTTCAAGCCACCTTTGTTGGTGAAGACCCTTCTGCAACGTTGTGTGAGGAGATTGCTGTCTGGGTTCCATCTAAATGAGCGTGATTGGACTTGAGCTCAGAGAGAGTGTTCTTGTTGGCTAGTTTAAGTTAAAAAGGTATTTTCTTGTTTTATTTGAGCCCTGGGTTTTCACTTGTTTGCGTGTAGCGCATCGTCGTGCATTGCCACATAGTGGTGGTTACCATTGGTAGTTATAGACACAAATGTTGTTTGTTAAATTTTCCCTTAACACTTTGCTTGTGGTCCTCCAGAGGTTTCTCACGGCCCTGCTCTAGTGCCATGTGGAACACTAAACCTAGCCTCAGAGGTACCAACACACCTCTCATCCACTAGCCACTCCTAAGTGTGACCTCTTTTCCTGATCATATAAATTTACCTATCACTATGGATGGACAATTTCCCACAGTTTCTCCAACCAGCTTGGTGGACATGGGCATCCTGAGGCAGTGTAGCAACTGCCTCATGTTCACCGACAACCGTCTATTCCTAGTTCACACAAACACAACATGTGAGAGATGCAACTATATTAAGAACCTTGAATCCATGCTCTCTTACACACCAGTCAGTACATATGACAATGAGCGGGTTGCCAGCTTGCACACCTCACCTGCTACTCCACCCAAACCCACATCACACTTGCCTACATATGTGGAGGTCCTCACCAGAGACATACCTAAATGACAGAGACCTCACAAATACAAATACTAGCACGCTACATATAATACTTCCTCTGCAAAACACATTAGACATAATAGCTCACGCATCAGTTTCTCACCTGTCAAACCCTTAAGAGAAAACACAAAATCAAACATATTAGTCATAGGTGATTCCATCGTGAGACACACTGATGCCCATCTCACCAGGCTGGATAAGGAAAAGGTCATTGTAAGCTAGCTGTCTGTTAGGTGCAGGATATGCCATATTACACATGCACTCAAGTTTCTCAACAACAGCTACTGTTATGACTTCATCATAGTCCATGTTGGTGTTAACAACTTGAGATGTATCTCTCTGGACTATATGAAGAGAAACATGACAGAGCTCTTGGACTATGTGTCTCAAGCAGGTATGTCCCCTAGCCTTAAGCAGCATTTTACCTTCAACTAGGATGATGCCTGAATACAAACAGAAAATGATTGACTTCAGTAACCTGCTTAACTTCTGGTGTCATTCCAAGGGGATCCACTATCTGTCAGCCTGGGATAACATGATCGACAGACCTTGATTCTTTGCCAGAGATGGTCTTCATCTGTCACCCCTGGGATTTTGGATACTGGCTAAGGCTCTTGCCACCACCATAGTGCCTTTTTTCGGCAGTGTCCCACTGACAAATTTCCCAATGTAAAAATTCCATCAAAAAATAACCTCAAGGTTGTGATGCTAAATGCTAGGAATCTCAACATGAAACTGCACTGACAGGAAGCTGTCCTCACCTTGGAAGATGCATACATTTGTGCAGTCATTGAGACCTGGTTCAAGGCTGTTGAGAGTATGTGCATGTACTGGGTTACATCTCATTCCACATGTTCAGACCTCAAACTGAAGGCATGAAACCTAAAATACACTGCCAGATTGGTTAAACAGCATGACTCCCAGGAGAACTTCATTGCTGTGGATCAGCTGGTTCTGGATCTGGTGCTCACCAATATGGGGGACCACTGTAGCACTCCCACTACCAGGTCCTCCCTGGTGAGATCAGACCACAGATTGGTCTAATTCGAAGTAACTATCACACCTAACCCCCCCCCCCCCAGCAGCAACTAAACTAAAAAACTTCTCCAAAGCAGACTACAATCTCTTCCATGATGGTATAAGTAGTTTCACTGCACCTCCTCCCTCAGATGGAACTGGCAACTATGCCAAGTTCTACACCAGTGCTTTATACAGACACCTGTATAACTGCATTGACTCAGCCGTACCTGATAGGACCAAAACAAGCTCCTCAAGGAAGAGCAAACCTGCCTGGTGGACAACTGCCATTAACAGGCTTTACAATAAGAGCAAGAAATTGCTGTCTAAGAGTAAGAGGGAGTGAGCCCTCCTAAACTGGAAACATTCCCTATTCAGCTTAAACAAGCAAATAAGACGTCTTGTGAAGTTCTCCAAAGCAGATTACAACTCCAAATTGGCTTCCCCAACAATGGACAACCACAAGGCATTCTATAGTTACATCCGTAACATAAAAGGAAAGACACAGATTTGTGCAGAACTGGTAATTAATGATACCACATATACTGAGCCTGTGTATATAGCTAACCTGTTGGCTGACAGGTTCTGTGAAAACTTCACTCCCCTGTTCCCCCCACATGTACCCCATGACATCCCTACCAGCTGTCCCCTACCTTGTATATCTAAAGAGCAGGTTGTAAATGCCCTTTCTAAGGCCAAAAACACAGCCTCTATGGGATCTGATAACATTGCACGCAGTGTCCTACATGGGATCTGATATGAATTAGCAACACCATTGGGAACTCTTTTCAATCATAGTCTATGCATCGGCTTCATACCAGCTGAATGGAAAACAGCCATCATTATTCCCTTGCACAAAGGTGGTGTTTCCACTGACCCTGGGAACTATAGACTATAGATAAGTATAGATCTGACTAGCCTTATCTGCAAGGCTATGGAGTTAATCATCATGGACCTTATCAACAAAGATATAGGTAATCTCCAAACACTTGACTCTACTCACTTTGGATTTGTCAAAGGGAGGTTGTGCTTGTTAAACCTGGTGAACTTCTTTGAGACAGTCACCAAGGCCCTGGATGAGGGGAAATCTGCGCATAAAGCCTACCTAGACTTAGCCAAGGTGTTTGACAATATCTCCCACTCAGGCATCATTGACCAACACACCCACCTAGGCATCAACCCTTATATCATTAGATGGGTCTCTAACTGGCTCACTGATAGAACTCATATAGTCAGAATAGGGGAATCCACCTCCAACAGCAGACCTGTAACCAGTGGTGTTCTACAGGGATCAGTTCTGGGACAAAATAAGGGAATCCACCTCCAACAGCAGACCTGTAACCAGTGGTGTTTCATAGGTATCAGTCCTGGGACCTCTACTTTTTGGAATCTATTTCTTCAAAGTACAAGCAAAAATTAAAGGCCTGTGGCTGACAAAGTTTGCTGATGACTGTAAAATGAGAGTGCTCATAGAATCTCCAGATGATGTCAACATCCTACATCCTACAAGAGGATCTTACACAAACAAATGATTGGTGCCAAAGTCATGGCCTTAAACTCAATGCAAATTTTTTTATCATTCCTTTAGGTAAAAGTGATGTTCCTTCTAACTACCATATCAATAACAACACCTTAAGTATGCACTCAGTGGTGAGATGCCTGGGCACACAGGTTGACAGCAACCTTACCTTTGACCACCATATCTCCACAGTGGTAAGAAGGGCATTCGATATTGCTCATCTCATAAGGGCATTGCCTCCAGAAAAAAAAAACAAGTTATAACCTTCCTGTACTCTTCCCTTATTAGGCCAATAATTGAGTACAATGCCCTTTTGGTATGCATCTTTCTAAGCACCTGCAGCAAATGGAGAAACCACAAAAGGTTCCTCACAAGGAAAATTCAAGGTCTTCAGCATCTGTCCTATGGGGATCATCTAAAATCACTGTCACTTTATTCTGTTTCATACAGACTGCTCAGAAGTGATCTCTGCCTTGCATACAAGGCAATCTCTGACCCTGTTTTATTGGAAATGCTGTATATCTGTAAGTCAAATGGTAAACGGGTTACTCACTCTAAAGACCTTAACCTGGTGTGTGACATTAATAAAACCTGCTGGAGGGACAGATTTGTCTCCCGGAGGTTACCACACCTTTGGAAGAGACTCCCATTTCATGTCAAACAGAGCACCTCACTGGCCCTCTTCAACGCCATCTGGACGATTGGATGGGTGACCGTAAATTCACCCTGGGGGGTTCCACCTGAGGTCCCTCTTGGACAGGGGGAATAGGTGCTGATTATGGAAATAAGGGTAAGAACTTGGCTAGGCTTGTAAAGGCCCTAGGGCCATTAGCCTAGTAACTTCCTATGATCCTATTATCCTATGATCCTATGAAGATGACATAAAAGCCTAGAGATATTTAACATGAGTTTCACTATTTTAAATAGCTATGTGAATAAAGTTCATACAGTTATGAGCCTATGCTTTGTTATCTAAGACCAACTGCCTCTATCCATGAGGGACATGGGTGCAACAATTACCATTTACCATCCATAGATGGAGGCTGCACTTGAATGGTGTCAGGAAAGACCTTTGGTTTATGTGAATGGGAAGCTTGTTCCAGAGAAGGGTAGTGCCTGTTACAAATTTCTATCTCTCAAAGATGACTTAATATGTCAGAGGCTATGTTAACATCCTTGGAATGAGTGACCCTCACGCAGTTTGCTTTACCAATGTGCAACATTTCCAACAGGGCTGGATTGTAGACTGGCCTGTAGGCTAGACACAATTCACCCCTTAGAAGTCTTTAGGGGGCAGAATATAGTGATAAGGGTTTCAGTCTTTCCATGTAGGACTTGTCGTTTACACTCTGTTACTTCTTTGTGCAAAATTTCTGGTGTTGCTCCAGCTGTTGCAGATGTGTGGTGAGTTACATGCAAATGTGTGTATTGTTTTAATTTATTGTTTAATGAGGGCTGAGTACAGTGGAATTATAACGTCCTTTGATCTGGATGACATACCCATACTTATGAGTTGTGCCACATAGAAGGGATTTGTTACCATTGTGGACATATGTTGGTTAAACTTTCAATTATTATCTACCTGAGTATGCAGATCACTTAACACTTGGCCTACTCATTTGGGTGTGTTGTCTAGAGGTTGCAAAGCTGGTTGGACAAAGGCTGTGTACATCTGCCTTGACTTCTGTGAATTACATTGCAAACAGGAAAGGGCATAGTACAAATCCCTGTGGTACTGCATTGGTCACTGGTCTCTTGCTTGAGGTGAATTCAAACAATTTGATAGTATGTGTCCTGTTGGTAATCCACTGGGCTACCCACTTGGTGATGCAGTGGTTTATGGCCAGTTGGGATGGTTTCTGTGTAATACCGTTGTATGTGTGGAATTGTGTCAAATGCCTTGGCCAGGTCAAATTAGGTGGGGTGGACATTCTTTCCTTCATCTATGGCCTTTTGACCTTCTCGAAGAAGTCAACCAGATTTAACAGACGTGATCTAGCCTTAATGAATCAAGAATGGGCTGGTTACAGTCAGGAGATTTCCTATGTTCATGTTGATAAGGTCCATTATGATTTTTTCCATTGGCTTATAGATGAGACTAGTCAGACGTATGTATCTATAATTCCCTGTGCCTGGTGATGGTCACCCCTAGTTCAGACAGATGACTGTTGCTGTCCACCATTCTGCCAGAAAATAGCCTGCTGGAGGCTGTGGTTAAGTAGGGATCCTAGTGTATCTGATAGGTCATGTTTTATTTTATTGCTAAGACAACTTGGGATGTTGTTAGGGCTCATTGATGCTGTATTTTAGCCTTAGATAGTGCACAGATGATCTGCTCTTTTGAGAAAATATGCTGTGTAATGTTTGCATGTATGCCTTGGGTGACAACCAGTGGGTACAGGGGGGTGAAGTTTGATCCAAATCTGTCAGATAGCAGGTTGCCTATTGCCTCCATATGAGTACTGTTGGTGCCAACCACAACTATCTGTGTGCACAGCTGTGTACTCCTCTTAAGATTTTGTACATACTTAAAAAATGATTTGTGACACCTCCAAATACAACCTTGGGTATGTATCATATGACACAGTGGAAATATTAAGACAATTGTACAGTTCTACCGACTTCACATCATTATGTCACTATCACACATGCTGTACTGCAAGTGTCACTGTTATGGTTGAATAAGAAATGTGTAGAATGTTAATATACTCCACTAGAAGAACACATGCCTTAGTAAGGCAAGAATATACATAGCATCATCCCATGGCAACAGTCATCAGGAGGCATATTACTACAGCTGTTATGGAAGGAGCATTTAATCAAATGGCAGCAGTGGCTATCAATATATTACATCAAATCTTAGATTGGAATACACTGTTGGTTGTGTAATTGCTAATTCTGTCATGGGGTGGTGCATGTCTCATATGGATAGAGGCAGTATGTAATACAATCAAACACATACACATATATGTATGTACACATGGTATCTTGCATCATACAGATATACTGATTTTGGTTTAAAGGCTAAAATAATGGCTATTTTATGTGATGTTGGTTGTTAGCCTAGTAATGTCTTATGACCCTATGAATGTTTCATATGTCAATGTTGCTGTCATCCACAGGTCTGCATATGGCTTGAAGAGGATCATGAAAGGGCTGTGCTTCATGATGTGTGTATGCATCTTTGAGATGATGACATTCTTCAGTGTTCTGCAAAAAGGATGTTATGTTAGCAGAGGGAAAAAGGGTATTTTTGATTCATGGGGCTATGTTAAAGGTTTTCCTGAGTGGGATTCAAATGAAAAGCAATTCAAAAGATCATATACTGGCCGTAATATACTACCAACCACACACACAGCCATTGAATGAGGTCAGATTTGAACATTAGGCCTTTGTATGTATGTATACAAATTTGATTCCATACAACACAACAGTAGCACTATGACAGATATCTGACTTTACATTGTCACAGTGCACTTAATACAGGATGAGAGCATTACTGCATGCTGAGAAGATGTTGAGAAGTGTGTGCAACATAGATGTGGAGTTACATCTTGGGGTAAAATTGTTTCCACACAGATATTTGAATTAACACACACACACAAGTTGTCTGCTGTGAGATTAGAACCATACACTATCTAGCTACATAAGGTAGAGAACACAGTAGTTAACGCTCATGCCATCACAGACATCTGATTGTAATTCTGTCAGATTACACTTTAGAGGGGATTACATCATCATTGTATGTTGACAATAAGAAGAGGGCAGGAGTGTATGACATAGCTGTGGTTTCTTACTCTGTTTTAAAATTGTCTCTAGACTGATAGTTGAATGAACACACACACACACACACACACACACACACACACACACACATTGACTGCAGTGAAATTAGAACCCCCACCTAGCTATCTACAGGATACAGTACTTAATGCTAGCACCAAGGCACAAGTCTGACTTTCATATTGTCAGAGAACACTTTATAGCAGATGATATTATCAATGTCTGTTAAAAAGAGGATGTTAGTAGGAGTGTCTCACATGCTGCTCTAAAATGGTCTCCAGAAGGACAATTAACTGAACACACAAGTTAACTGCAGTGAGATTAGAACCCTGTCTATCTAGTTGCACAAGCTAGAGAACACAGTATTTAACCCTAGCACCACGTCAGAAGTCTGACTTTCATATTGTCAGCGAAAACTTTATAGCAAATGAAATCACTGGTGTCTGTTGAAAAGAAGATGTTAGTAGGAGTGTCTCACAGGCTGCTCTAGAATAGTCTCCTGAAGGAGAGATAACCGAATACACACTCACACACACAATGACTGCAGTGAGATTAGAACCCATATCTACCTAGTTACACAAGCTAGAGAACACAGTGCTTAACACTAGCACCATGGCACAAGTCTGACTTTCATATTGTCAGAGAACACTTTATAGCAGATGACATCATCAGTGTATGCTGGGAAGAAGTAGTTGTGAGGACTGTATGAAATTGCTGTGTAGTTGTGTATGATTGTAAAACTTTGTTCTCAATGAGACTTGAGTGATGACATTAGGACATACTCATGCTCTTCCAACTATACACACACACACACACACACACACACACACACACACACACACACACACAGGCACACACAAGTTGACTGTTCTGTTATTTGAACACCTGCCTAACTAGTTAGTCCAGCTGCAGAACACAGTACTTAACATTCATGCCATCACAGAAGTCTGATATTTTTTCATTGTTATAGTGGTCTTTATAGAGGATGATATCATCATAATGTTGAAGGTAGCATATACTGGTATGAGACTTGTGTGCAAAGTCTAGACTTCAGATTTGCTTCTGTGCTTGCAATTTTCCAAAATTCTTTAAGTCATCTTATTCATCTATATGAAATAAGCTGTCATGAATGCATGTTGCAGAATTGAGACATACATGTACCTGTTTCTCAATATTGTGTACATAACACACTCAGTCTCTCACACACACACATTCATACTTTGCAAACAGCAGGAATGCAAATGTTGATGCATGTGTGTTCATATTCTAATGAATTGATGCCCACAGAAGTAGATTTTTCAAACTGTTGATGCACGTGTGACCATATTCTAATGAATTGATGCCCACAGTAATAGACTTTTCAAACAGTATCAATGCATTTTGATCAGTGATGACCAATGGCTAGTGTCAGTATAAAGCCATAACAAATGTAATAATGTAGTTGTACTCTTTATTTCTGTAGTGTAGTTGACATTAGACCTATTACTAAGATATCATTTGTGAGTGCACTGCTGCAGGGCATACATGAGTGTGAGTAAGTATGTCTTCAGTGAAAAACAAGTCCCTTCGCTTCTGTTTTGTTTAACAATGCCTTTTGATGGGACGAAGGATAACTGAGTAATAACCATAGTAATGCATGCCAAACACCTGTTTATATAGCACATTGTCAAGAAACTGATTTGTGCAAACAATGGCAAAATGTTAGCGCATATGGGATTCACATTTCATGAGTACAACTAGAACTTGAGAAATAGTAATGAATATATGCTATGGGAGAAATAGCTGACAGATACTATGCTGTTCATAATGTAGTTTATATTGGAAATATGTCATGACTTTTATGACATTAAGAGCTGTTGCTATTGTCTTCCCCATTTGTGGGGAGTTAAGTGATGAGCAAACACGGTTCTCTGCTTAAATGTGAAAATAGTAATATTTCTATTGCTTCATCTTCCTTCGCTCAGACAGGTTAAGTGATGATGCACGGCCAACAGTACTCTGGACTGTGGTGAGTGTAAAAAATACACCTGCTGCCTAGCTTTAAGTTCATGGTCAGAGCACAGAAAACACAGAATCCAGCTCATTCAGTTTTTTTACAGATTTCAGGATATGTGATGAGGAGACCCTGGAGAGGTGGAGATATGCTCTAGAGAGGAGAGGAGAGGAATTAAGGTCAGCAGGACTAAGACAGAATATATGTGTGTGAATGAGAGGGAGAATAGAGGAATGGTGAGGATACAGGGAGTAGAGCTGGCGAAGGTGGATGAGTTTAAGTACTTGGGATCAACAGTTCAGAGTAATGGTGAGTGTGGAAGAGAGGTGAAGAAGAGAGTTCAGGCAGGGTGGAATGGGTGGAGAAGTGTGTCAGGAGTGATTTGTGACAGATGGGTACCAGTAAGAGTGAAAGGGAAGGTCTACAAGACGGTAGTGAGACTAGCTATGTTATATGGGTTGGAGACGGTGGCATTGACAAAAAGGCAAGAGTCAGAGCTGGACATGGCAGAGCTAAAGATGTTAAGATTTGCACTGGGTGTGACGAGGATGGACAGGATTAGGAATTAGTATATTAGAGGGTCAGCTCAATTTGGATGGTTTGAAGACAAAGCCAGAGAGGCGAGCTTGCATTGGTTTGGGCATGTGCTGAGGAGGGATGCTGGGTATATTGGGAAAAGGATGTTAAGGATGGAGCTGGCCAGGTAAGAGGAAAAGAGGAAGGCCTAAGATTAGGTTTATGGATGTGGTGAGAGAGGACATGCAGGTGGTTGGTGTGACAGAGGAAGATGCAGAGGACAGGAAGAAATGGAAACAGATGATCCGCTGTGGCAACCCCTAATAGGAACAGCCGAAAGAGAAGAAGAAGGATATGTGATGATGAAATGTGATAATTACTGCAAATGTGACAAACAATAACTACAGTAAAGTATGTTCTTCCACAATTTTTATCATTAATGCTACCGTGATGCAGTTGTATAACCATTGATTGTTTTGCAGGCCTCACTGCAAATCACAATTTATTTGTGTGTACAGCTTTCTTGAAATGACAAGGGATGATATCTGTTTTGAAATGATTATTTCTGACTCAACAGATATATTTGTATATGGCCATATATCCTGAAAAGTGTGTGCAGTATGCTTTGTTACAGTAAGGACAGTTTGCACATCACATTAGACGACGATTTTATCCATCATCACCTGAACATATCACAAACAGAATCCTAAAGATAACTTTAAAACATTCCAGAGTACATGAACTATGATAAACTACTGAATTAAGGTAACATGTTAGTATTATCTGTTAGCACAGTCAAGTCCGTCTGTAGACACCATCCATAAACCTAATAGACACACACACGTACAGAGTAATTAGATGGACGGGATGAATACAAGGAGAGATGAACATACACCTAGTAGCGTTTTTTTTAATGGCACATTAATGTAATGTTTTTGGTCAAGTTGTCATTATTGACATTACATGCTGTGTAGGATGAGGTGAGTGACATAGGGGCAGAGGAGGATTAGGAGACTGGTAACTGGCTTATCATAAGCAAAACAAGGTTAGTTAAATATGTCATATCAGTGGGGATGGACCACTTCATATACTTAATTTTGGGCAATAATCACTATATCTCCATGGAAAATCATAACTTTTGCCCATTTTAATATGTGGGTGATTAAATATATAATACAGGGTCTGTACTACAATGTTGAACTCACAGGAGTCCGAACATTGTAATATCGAACCCATATGTTCAAAATGTGAAAATAGCGAAGACGCGGAACAAATAATCGGTGGGCCATTTTCGCGGCTTTGCTGTTTCCTCCACTGTGATGTGATCTCAGAGTTGGTATATTTAAGTAGGGTGTGTGTGGGGGCACAGCCCCCCACATTGGGGGTGTGGGGGGTGAAGCCCCCTACATTAGTATAAATTTAAAGTGTACATTTTTTTTGTTTTTGTCTCTGAACAGCAATTTTTTTCCCTGGGAAAAAAGATCGCTGTTCTGTGCTTTCGTTCATTTTGCATTTTGAACTTCCTGGTTCGATATTACAGCATTCAAACTCTTGTGTGTTCAACGATGTAATATAGACCCTATAATACAGATATATCATCACACTAAGAAATGGTAAGAGATGCATCTGGAATTGAACCCTTGAAGCTATTGTCAAAAAAATCTTTGGAGCGGTGATTTATGTCAACACTCCACAGAGTACTTTGCATTTTGTTAGATTCAGCAGTCTAAATAACTGTCAGAGTAAATGTTTCAGAGTACTGCCTTTACTCTGGTTTAACTTTATGTCCCTTTAGTGCAGCAAGTTTAAGCAGCATTGCATGGAGATAACTGGACTAGTGCGACCGATGGCGAAAACTCACCAGGTTTTGCTGTAGGACATGAATAACCATTTACCACCACTTTGCAATTATGAGTGATGCCAAACTCCATGCAAATGCAGATGACAAAATGTGAAGGCTTTATTATGGCCCATTTCTGGCTATATGTGTGGTGTGTGATTCTATTTTTTGACCAGATTAAAGGTGTGAAAATAGAGTAGATAGAAAAATGTTGAAATGGGTGGCAAGCAGGCGATAAACAAAGGGGAAGGAATTAAAGAATTTGCAGGAGAGAATTAGGAATGAACCAAAGCTGTCCACTTCTTTAACACTGTAATGTGAACTTGTATAGACAATTGAATGAATTTGAACTGTTACCACAACACAGATGGGTGATGACAATGCAATCATATTGCATAGCCAATTTGACCAAATCAAGTATGTTGAGAAGACAGTTTTTTTTGTGGGACAGGTGCCCATTTTTTTCTGAATTTCAAGAAGAAAGGAATTTTGGGGAATGGACGTAGGAATGTCAGGGTCATCTAGATAAGGTAGGTGAGGAGGCGGTTGCAGACAAACAGGACAAACAAGACAGACATAGGGATGGTGATGGACACCATGATTGGGGATAGGTAGGGACATCAGAGACACATACCCATCAAACATGGGAACAGTGAGAATCTAGTCCTCACCCTCAGAACTCTCATCACTGTCCCCTTCCTCAGCTCCCTGTGGTACTGCTTGACATGGGGTGCTTTTCTGCAAGGAGCAACTTCTCCAGATGACTGAGGTGTGCACCAGTGCTTGTTTTTTAATACCTCATGCACCATCGCTAGCAGCTGCTGGTGGGTAATGTAATCTCCATATCCGCCAATTCTCCAGGAGGGTACCAATGCACCAGCTGCTGGTGTAATGCTACGTGATGTTGATGGTCCAGGAAATGCAGGGGCTGCAGAGGCAGTACTGCCAGGTTGCTTCCCAGCTGTGCTGAGTGTTGGGTGTTGCAGCCAGTGGAGAGTTGGCAGGCTGAGTCTCAGTGGTTGGCCTACCTTCCTGTGAAAAAATGATTTTGTTTCTTGACAGAAAAGCATGACAGCAGAATGGTGTGTTCACATATGTAAAAAAATAAAAAAGAGAGATAAGGGGGTGAGACCAAAAAAGAAAACAGATAAGTAGAATCATTATATGTCACATAAATTCTTTATTAAAATTAAATATACTTCTATTATTATATTAGCTATATAACTTTCCAAATCTAAAATAAGATTGTGAATTGTAACAAGTAATCCTTGCAGTATGCAGATATTGCTTATATGTTTTTAAAGATAATACAGATTAAGTTGGCAACATGGCATTAAAGACACTTTTGTTGGAATTAAATGTAAATAATGATATTTTTGTAATTTGAATGTATTTTTTACTTGTGGGAATTGAACCCACCAAATCTGAATACACTATTACACTTGCCTACTACAATTAGCTAGAGCTACAGAAGAAAGCATGCATGCTTGCTTTTACAGCTAAGATCTGCATGCTTAAGTTGCTAGTAATGTATGGAAGAGCAATAATTTTAATACAATCTTGTTTATTTGTGCTGCATACATACATCTTGCCTCTCTGAGTCTTTCTAATTTTTCAACATGTGCCTCCCTGCTCGGTGAAATTTCCTGAGCAGCTGGAAAGTAAAGGAGAGAAAAAGAGACATGAAAGCATTATGTATAGCAGTTTTGGCTATCTGCAGATTGCAGTATCAGTTAAAGTTGCTTTATCTGTATGCTTATACAACTGTGGGATGTCAGCAGTAGTAAACTCATCCAGCCACTGGTCGAGTTGTGCCTGCTTGAGCTGTTTCAGGTCATTATAAAGATGCCTGTATTGCTCCCCAGTGCATGAAATTCCAGTCACAATGGAGACAGCCTTGGCTAAGCTGTTCCAACCCTCAATCTTAATCTTAGACCCGGTATAGTCCCTCTGTAGCAGCCTATGGCAGTAGCACTTTACGAGAAGTGCAATTAATATTTTTGACTCCTCCACACCCCACCTTTGAGCCCTAAATTGGGCACTATCCTTCCCAGCTCCTGCCATATCTACACAGGTCCTCCAACAACAGTAAAAGTGTTTTCCCACCAATTTGTGATATTGTGTTTTATGGCCACTTCGCAAACCCGTACAACCATGCCGACCAAGTTTGCATTTTGTTAAGTGGAGAGAAACATTGTCAAAGAGTAAGGTAGTTTATGAAATAGGAAGGGTAATGCAACAGTTGGCATTAATTTATGGCTTAAATTTAATTTAATTTATGCTGATAGACCTGACACCGGTTTGTCCAATAGTCAACAGCGATATGTTAAATGACTTGGCTTTTAAGACCTTAGTTTTGGAGAATCAAATTTATGACTTAACACATATTTTCTGGGGCCTTACACACTTAAAAAGTAATTTGTACAATGTGAGATTCAAACCTATGTAAAATAGAGAAGAGAATACATATATTTCCATATAGGTGTTCTTTCCTCATTGCCACAGAAGAAGTGTTTGCCAACCATGGTCATTAATAATATACACCTTAAAAAGTGAGTGCTGCTATACTTCAGTTAGCCACATATGTGTGTGACATGACAAGGTCCTGGTTTATGCATTCTCAGGTGTGATGCAGGAGTAATGTGTGACCTTATACTGGAAATGCATATACTTGAATTACTCTCAGAGTAGATTTTTGAGATCTGCTTCAGACCACACAATACATTCAGTTTTACAGCTATACTTGTGATATGGGAGGTATGTAGATGACTGTCAGTAAACTATGAAGTCCATCCCAGGTCAGAAAATACATTTTTAATTACGGAACCGTAATTGTCATGCTACACCAGTTACAGATGCAATACATACGATACCATGTCCTTGCTCAACCTGCTATACATACATATTATGTATAATTATCTTTATATTGTTATTTCTGTTATAAATTACAGTGGAACACTATTAATAAAAAAGCAAGAGTGTGCTGGCTCACCTGTGTTCTGGCCATGAAGCACCTGGTCCCATAGGGAAAACTAGGGAGCAGATGTATTTTTTTTCAGTCACTACTGTCTAGAGTGCTGATGGCTGCACAACACCACTTAGCCTGTTTGCACGAAGGAAGGCAAAGCAAGTAAAGTTTATTTTATTTCTTCTGCAGTGAACCCTGTTTGCACACAGGCAAAAGCATATATAAATTGTTTCTGTTACTTATGATAGTTTCTCAGTAAAAAAACTACTGTGGAACTTAAACCATGGTTTACCTATCTTCTCTTTTGAGTACCTCAAATGCAATATTTGTCAGCATGGAAGGAGATGGTCAACAGACCACACTGCTTTGCCAGGGATGGTCTGCACCTCTCCCCTCTAGGCCTTTGAATATTAGCTAAACATTGTCTTTCCCCATAGTGCCTTTTTTAGGCAATGCCAAACAGAGTACTTCCGACATAACAAATCAAAACCAAGAAAATCTAAAGAATTACTGCTTAATGCTAGGAGCCTAAACCAAAAACTCCACTCCCTAGAAGCTCTCTTTAACGTAGAGAATGCTGATGTCTGTGCGGTCACTGAGACATGGTTTAAAGACGCAGAAAGCACATCAACAGTGCAAGGTTATAGTGCCTTCCACACATTTAGACCAGCTACTTCACAGGCAGGGACTAAAGTTGGAGGTGTCTCTGTTTACAACAAAAATAAATATACTTCAAGGCTGGTCAAACAGGACAATGCATTCAAGCTGCTCCATGTTCAAACCACCATAGGTAAAATCCAATACAACTTCCTTGCAAGCTATAGGTCCTCCTCTATGACCCAGGAAACCTATACCATGTATTTAAACTTATTAGAAGCACTAATCATCCAAACCAGTGCCATATTCATGGGTGACTTTAATCACCCCACAATTAACTGGTAATCCTATACGACATCAAATGTACATGCACAGAGATTTCTGGATTTTGTAAACCCAAAATCCCTGGACCAGATAGTCAATACGCCAACCAGGGGTGCAGCCATACTAGATCTGGTCCTCACTAATATGGGAGACTGTGCATACACCCTACTGTAATGCCTTCCCTGGTAATGTCAGACCACAAAATGGTCTCCCTTAAAGTAAAAATAAAACCTGGACCATCAGCTAAACTGGGAATGTTCAGAAACTATTCTAAGACTAACCTCCTACTATTAAGTGAGAACTTGACAAAATTGACAAAATACCCTAAGAACACTTCTGCCTATGCAGAACTGTTCACAGAATCCTTGTACAAGCATGTTAATAGCTGCATAGAGGCAGCTGTACCCACCAGGAAGAAGTACAGAACTAACAAAAAACAAGCCACCCTGGTGGAATCACAAAATCAATCAGATGTATAACAGGAGGAAGAAAATCATGGAAAAAAATTAAGAGGTGCAGCACCCAGCAGGATAAAAACACTCTCATCAAACAAAACAAACAACTCAGAGGACAAATAAAGTCTACCAAAGCCACATTTGAGGTAAGTTTGGCCTCCCAGGCCAAGGACAACCACAAAGCATTCTTTAGCTATGTCCGCAACCTCAAAGGCAATACACAACTGTGGGCAGAGCTCATTTGTAAATGGAGCCACCTATACTGAGCCAGAAGATATAGCAAAACATACTGGCTGATAAATTCAGCTCCAAATTTACTCCTCTCTCCCCCTCAACCTTCTCTCAGGAAATATAATCAAATATAACTCACCCTACTATCACTAGGGAACAGGTCCTTAATGCTGTCTCTAAGACCAAGAACACTGCATCAATGGGCCCAGACAATATGCCAGGATGCCTTCTAAATAGCATGAAACATGACCTATCAGGGCCTCTGGAATTACTATTTAACTGTAGCCTCCAAACAGGCTTCGTGACTCATGAATAGAGAAAGGCAACAGTCATCCCTCTCCACAAAGGTGGGCCATCTACAGTCCCATAAGTCTCACTAATCTCATATGCAAAGCCATGGAAAGAATTATCATGGAAGTGATCAGTATATATAGTAAACCTCCAGACACTGGACCTAACCCAGTTTAGTTTCGTCAAGGGCAGATCATGCCTTCTCAACCTGGTAGACTTCTTTGAGAAGGTCACCAAAGCAGTGGATGAGGGCAAAATTATTCACACTGCCTACCTTGACCTGGCCAAAGGATTTGACACAATACCCCGCTCGGGCATTGTTGACAAACTCAAGAGGTTAGATACAAATCCATATGTCACCCAGTGGATAGCCAACTGGCTCACAGACAGGATCCAGGAAGTTAGAACTGGGGAGTCCACCTCTACAAAGAGGCCTGTTACAAGTGGAGTCTCTCAGGTATCACTCCTTGGACCTCTCCTTTTTGGCATTTACTTCTCAGAAGTCAAGGCCAATGTCAGTGGTCTGTGACTGACTAAATTTGCCGGTGACTGCAAATTAGGAGCTGTCATTGAATCTCACACTAACACAAATGTTCTCCAGGAGGGGCTGACACAGCCAAACAACTGGTATCAGAGCCATGGACTAAAACTAAATGCTAAGAAATTCATAATCATATCCTTTGGAAAATCATTCATCAGTGGTAACTATCATATTGACAACACACCCCTTAGAGCTGACCCAGTAGTCAGGGACTTAGGGACACACATAAATAGTAATCTAGCCTTTGATCATCACGTGTCTACAGTGGTGAGGAAACCATTCTATGTTGTACAACTTATAAACAAAGGTATGGCATCTAAGTCCAAGGAAGTCATTGTTCCACTGTATTCAGCATTCATCAGACCTATCATTGAGTACAATGCCCCCTTTGGTATGTACCTAACCAGGCATATCCAACAACTGGAACGTCCACAGAGGTTCCTCACTAAAAGAATACAGGGTGTAAGTAATATGCCCTATGCAGACTGCCTCAAGGCCCTATCCATGTATTCTGTCTCCTACAGGCTTTTGATGGGAGAGCTATTCCTGGCATACAGGGCATTGTCAGACCCCACTCTGATGGACCTCCTGCATATTCACAAACAAACAGTACCAGAATTACCCATTCTAAATACATAAACCTTGCCTGTGATTATAAACAGGACCTGGTGGAGAGCTAGGTATGTATCCCAGAGACTACCCCATCTATGGAACAGGCTCCCCATCCATGTGAATCAGAGTTCCTCTCTAACTCAATTCAAGTGCAATTTGGACAATTGGATGGGAAAATGGAACTTCATCCCTGGTTTGGCACCTATATCTCTAATGCAAACAGGTAACCTGTAAATGGTTCATCTCCCAGACCCATGCTTACACTTATCAAGGGTATCAAAACTTGTCAGAGATTTGGGATGCATCGCTAGGCTTAAAAAGTCCCTTGTTATTAACCTAGTAAACACCTATGATCCTGTGAATTTATGAACACCTCGTGCTACACACACAAGGTCGAGTCAGGTCCATAACCTAATAGTGAGGATGATTGAAGATGGACAACACAAATGCCAAGTTATGGTAAGGACATAACTTCTAATTAAACAATTATATAGTTCTGGATTCAAACTATCAGAGTAATGCAATTACAAAACACAGTTGGAGTGTGTTATCTCTCTTTGCCAGAGACACAGCTTTGCACCAGCAATCAAATCATGTGCATACAAGCAATTCACATTTCCTCTGTAGTATTAACATAACATACACTTGGACATTCTCAGTTGGTTGTACATGTGTGGCTTAGATATTTAGTGAAATGAGTGATCACACAACAGTTTATGAATAAGTCTGCACAAATGCAACTCGGTCTTCTCTTAGTATTGTGTTCATTCCTCCCTTATCTCTGTTATATTCTCAGAAATGCAGTCTATAGCACATTTTGTATAATTTTCCTTTAAATGTGTGATAAAAATACATGACGGTGAACAACAGTTTTCAGTAAAGGCATGAGAGTTTGCTGTTATTAATTGAAAATAATAAATGTGTAGTGTTTTGTTTTATTTAAAAACTTGCTGAAGTTATTTCCACACTTTGCAAGTGTATCCTCACTGACACACTCACTGCAGTAAAGATTCCCTAAATTTGCTGTTGTGTCTTCTTTCTCTCTCACACTAATCATTCACAGTTGCAAACCATTAACAAATAATGATGTTGTAACGCCTGCACTATGTTTACATCTGCTACACAAAGTCAAAAGTTTGGTATTCAGCAATTCTAATGAGTTCACACCTCATTTGCATATTCACAATACTCAGTGGGCTGAATCTACACTATAAATATGTAAATGTGTAGCTAGGGAACTTAAAGGTGAGGAGACTTGTGAATTTGGAGAAAACAGAAGATTGGTAATTCTTTGAAGGTGATATATCTGCATAGAAGGCTTATAATTTGGCTAAGGTATGATTGTATTATTCATGTACATTCTAAGTGTTGTAAAATGTTACAAATGTATTTATATGTTCGGCAGAAAATGGAACTTTTATCTCTATGCACTTCTTATACTTCAGTGGTACCATAGGCATTTTTGTAGGCATTTACATTTCAGAGATAGGTTACATTTTCAGCACAACTATTATTTTTAAAATTTGATTTTATAATATTCTGTATTATTGGAGAGAAATGTAATGTACATGTCACTGACACTGGTGTTATATTTCAGAGATGGCCCAGGGAAACATTCACAGGTGTTGGGGGCACAGTGGGAAGTGACAGCATTCATACATTGATTTTTCTGTTATGAATATGCACACATCCTGATAACTGTGTGGAAAGCATATATACATTTACTTCTGTGGTATTTGGTGTTTTGCAGTGGAGGAGCCACCTACCATTTTGTGTTCCAAGAATAAAAAGTGGTGTGTTCAAGTAATTTTCTGTTGAAAATGTGTATGTATCGTGATATTTCTTTGGGAAACATATAAATACATTATTTATGTGGTATTCCTTGGTTTGTACAAACCTTTATTTGTGTGGGGAAGGTGGGACACCTTCAGTTGCACTAAATGAAAAGTGTGAAAAGTACTTAATGTTGACAAAAGGGTACACAGACTGATTATTTTTGTAATACAATAGTTATGTGTTATTTTTCTGTTTTATCATTTTCTGCTTTATGACACATAGGATTATGGCACCCAAGCCTACAAATTCATGGAAAGCCCCTTTTAGTGACAGAAAATTAGGTGATAATACAGGCTCTGAGGCACCATGAAGCCTTTCTGCTTGAGAGAGGACATGGGGCTATGGCTGCAGGAAAGGAAATTTGGAACCATTTAGTCAATGATGTCAATGCAGTAGGAGGTTGCAGCAGAAATTATGAACAGGTACTGCATCAGGCCATTGATATGATTTCATCAGCCAGGAGGAGAACAGCTGCAGTTGTCCCGAGAACAGCTGGCTACATGGGTTGGTCCTACTACCGAGCTCCCACTGACACCAAATGAGGAGTTCCTGTCCACTGTCAGAGATCCAGACAGCTCAATGGAAACTACACTCTGTGTGATTAATGTCAGTGCTGATGTGGCTGGGAAGACAAGTGTACCCCAGGAGCAGCTTCTAGGTAAGATTACATATGGCAAGTTTTATATTTGAGTGTACAGTAAAATATATAATTTGACTAACACTTCCTGAGAAGTGTTTTTTTTTGTATCTGTGCCTATTGATATCTAAATAGTTATACAAGAGAGTTGTTCAATACACATGGGTGTGGGTGGATGTCTCAGTCAAGTTTCAGTTTCAGCTATTTATTACAGAACTTATAGGCAATTGTGTATTCACTGTCCCACTGTGTTATTCCCATTGTGGTGCTTAACTGCAGTCCTTTCCATGCTTCATTTGTTCCAGGACCATCCTCTCTGCAAAGTGTGGACACATATGCACATGGTAAGCAAATTATTTGCTTATTTATCATTCTTTAGATATATAATTATCTGTACATGTGATGAGGGTGTAATGAGTGTCTGTATTACTGTACCATCTGCAGTTGTGTGACCAGTGTTACTTTGTTATCATATATATTGGTTTAATATTTAGTGTATTGTAATTTCATTCTTGTGTTTGTTGCTTATTATCACAGGTTATCATGACAGTGGAGGTGTAGGACTCCTACCACCTGATGTCAGAGTATCAGTAGGATCAGAAGATGATGGTGGCCAAATAGAGACACAGTCAGGGGGGTACAGAGGTTATATATGACAATGAGGTTGTGACACACACATCCCCTATATTTTTATCAGACACAGTCAGTATGCCTATGCATAGCCATTCCACTGAGCTCTCAGATGCTGGACAGGTTGAGGGTGACATACTTGATCAGAGTAGTGTGTTTACTGTGGCTTAAGTCCAGAGCGAGTGAGGAGCCACAAAGGAGAGTTTGTTGGGGTGCGTGGAGGAGGCCTGTTGTTCACCCTCTATCTGATTCTGGTGTGTCCTTACATGCCACTCAGTGTGTGTTTAGGACTATCTTGGAGGCACAGGCATGTTCCACTAGGGCCTCCAAGGACATGATTAGCATTCTAGATGTGGCACAGGATGATATGCATGACTGCCTCCATCATGTCGTTGATCCAGTGGATTGGATGAATGACATGATGGAATGAGCAATGTCTGTCTTGGAACATCTGCTGGGAAGGGGACAGCATCCATGTGGCCATAGGATCATCTGCTGATAGCCAATGAAGCCATGCCCAATCCCGCTCTCATAACGGCACTACTTCCACTGCTTCATCAGTGGTTGAGGTGCCCACTCCTAGACGTAGTAGGCCATGAGGTCTTGGATCTGGCCATAGTCAGGAGGAGAGCTTGTCCAACAGACATTGCTCATGTTCATGTAGCAACAGAAAATCTGACCATGGGCATGGATGTGCCAGTGCAGTTCCTGGCAGAGCCAGTTCTCATGGTCAGGGGAGATGGCAATGAACTTATACCTCTATCATGCATGGCTCACATCTGTCTAATATGCTAGGATGAGGATCTAGCACAGAGCTTGTCTATGTTCATGCAGATACTCACAACCACATTTCACATCGAGTGCCCAAACAGACACACATGCATAATGGGTACATGAGGCAGTTGTAAGGCCTGCAGGTCATTCTGTCTCAGTGACCTTTGATAATTAGCTGCATTTCTGCCTGCCTGTCTTTCTTACTCACACACACACATACACACACACACTACTTTTGTGTAAGCCTTGGCCTCCTGCCCCTTCCCCCCCTAAACCCCTCCCTGTGCAATTCATGATAATTGTGCCATCACCTTGTATTTATCTTATGGATTCAGGGATATGTACACAGTTTTTCAGATGCACAGGTTGCATAGCTAACTAAGTGCTTAGTATACGTATTGTTGATGCTATCTTTAAATGTTTACTGATTTCTTACATCCTTTTTACTGTTGTGATTACTAATTTGAAATCTTTAATATGCCATTGAAGCTTATTGCTTTACGTGTGAGAATGTAAGGATAAGTGACACTAGAAAAATTAAGGACATAATGGAAAAACATTGGAACTCATTTTCCGGTAGTAGCCGGTTTTCAATTCTGCAGTAAACGTTGGGTTGTGTGAATCGCTTGAATAGAGTATTTCGAAATGGGAGTTAAAATTCACGTGGAGTACTGTGGCTCCTGAGGTTATGAGCCCCGCTATCAGGAACTGGCCACAGCAGTTAAAAAGGTGCATCCTGATGCGGAGATTTCTGGTGCAGTTGGGAGAACAGGGAGCTTTGAAATTGAAATCAATGGACAACTGGTGTTTTCAAAGCTAGAAACTGGTGGGTTTCCCTATGAAAAAGATTTATTCAATAAAATACGTGTGGATTATTGCCGTGGAGTCGGTTGTCTGCTTTCTCACAATTGGATTTCCTGTTTTATCTGCCTGCTACTTTTTATTTTCGTTTGGTTGCTGAATTTTTGGTTCCTGGAACTCATTTTCCCACTTTAATAATGTTTCTAAGACATTTGGTGAAAAATCATGCATAATAAATAAGAAAAGTAGGAATATTTTGGAGTCTCTTGAAATGTTTAAAATTAGGAATAATAATAGCTTACAAAAAGTGGGAACGTGTAAGTGTGGTTCATAAAACCAGTGCAAGTTTATTGGCAACACAGAAAATGTTAATTTACACAGTTGTGATTACTGTATTAGAGCTACTAAATATTTTAATTATAGAAGCAAAGGAGTTATATATCTGGCATATTCTGAAAAGTATCTGTCCTATATAGGGAAAAAGGTGAAGAAAGTTTGAGGAACAGAATTTACAAACACATGTGACATTAATCATTAAATGGATACAAATGCACTGTATAAGACTTCAAAAGTCTGTAGGGAGAGTTATTTTTTATTTTTTGTTCTAGAAGTCATGGCCAGTGTCAGAGGTGTTCCCTGGGAGACAAAACTAAAGCATAAGGAGTTGATCTGGCAGTTGAAATTGTATGTGGGCAATTTGCCAGGCATGAATGGCAATATTTCTATTTCCAGCATTTTAAAACTAAGAGCAGACAGAATTTATTTATTCATATAGTCATTTCAAAATATTTACTCGTGTATTTTTATGATGAACTATTTTTATAAAGTCTTATTTTACTGAATTGCATTTATGATGTATGTGAAATGTAATACTGCATTTTTAAGATGGGTCAGTGATGTTGGATGAGTCATGTGATTTTGGTTCTTTTAAATGTAAGGCAAGGCACATCATATTCTCTTCTGATGAAGGCCTGATAATTTGTAGATAAAAGCGCTCAACACTATATTAAATATAAATTGTATATTAATCATTCAGCATCCGTGATTCCTTACAATACATATTTGGCGTTGGTTTATAACTGTGGCAGTGCTGGAACATGTCTCACTCCCCCAACTATGGAACAAGATAATTTGTAAATAGCATATGGACACATGCATACCTTGTAGAGCAGGTTCTCATAGTTGCAGTCCTAACATACTTGGAGAATGGATATGCATAGGTATTCTGCTGACTAATCCTTTTCATGTGTGTGTTAGAGTGCAACGTATTCTGCAGTGTCTGTCATGGTGAGGTTCCCAGATGGATATTTGCGTATTATGCCCTTATGCTGTGTTCTCTGTCATGATGAACCACACAACTAGGCATTTATCTGTCATGCTCCTGTGCTAAATACTCTGCCATTATGAGCCCCACTCTTCTGGATGTTTATATGTTTTATCCTAGTAGTCCTTCATTACTCATAATGTCTACTGCTTTCTATCTCTGCCTGTTGCTGGCATGCACCATGGGTGTTCGGTGTAATGTAAAGGTACATTACCAGACATCTTGTCTTCCTTCATTTTGTCTGTACTGCAGTACAATTTCTTCTCTACTGAATTCCTGTTCCTGACTTAGTGACCTTAATATGTTTTATTAACAGCATGGTAAACTCTCGTTTTGCCATGTTAAAATGGGCATCATAATATGACAATTGTGATAACGAAGTAACTTGGCAAGATCTTCTATGACTCGCTGCCATAATGTCTTACACTATAACACCCAGACAGCACCGGCTTACTTGTCCCTGTCTATCCCTGAGCTAATGGAACATGTGCAGGCTATGCACATGCACAGTGACTGTGAAAACCATAGCAACATAACTTTGTGCCAGTGATACTTTCATTAGCCTACAATTGGAAGTATCTTGCCAAAAGGTAAGGGAAAACAGCTCTTGTACTACAGAAAGAAAGCACCTAACCAGGCATGTCCAAGGGTCAGCTTCTGGTGATTTCTCCTGTCCACCTGGTGAATCTGGGCATACTGGGGCAATGCAGCAATTGCCTCATGTATACAGACAACCCTCTCCTTCTACCACCAAACACTACAACCTGTGAGAGATGCACTTACATAGCCAAACTGGAAGCAAAGCTCTCTCCAGCCAAGATTATGCTAGACAGTCAAGAGGAGAAGGTTAACACCAACACAACTCCTCAAACAACACATAGTCCTTCAAAACCAACACCACCAAAACCCACACATAGCAACATAAATCCCACATATGCGGATGCTCTTAACATTAACTTGCCCAAGCAACACGGACCTCTGAAGCTGAAACGCAAACAAACACCACCCCCAAACACAACCAAAGCATCACATACCTCACAACACCAGTGTGCCACCCAACAGCAGCCCCTAAGGCAAGACAATGTACCCAAAACTTTAGTCATAGGTGACTCTATAGTCAGGCACACTAATGTCCCGCTCAGCAGGGTGAACAAGGAGAAAATTACAGTTAGTTGGCTGTCAGGTGCCAGGTTCTGGCACATAACACATGCAGTCAAGTCACTCCACAACAGGTACATATATGACTCTGTCATTGTCCATGTTGGAGTGAATGACTTGAGACGTACCTCCCTGGACTACATGAAAAGAGACATGGAAGAGCTCTCAGATCATGTAACCCAGGCAAGTATGACCCTAGCCCTGAGCAGCATCCTGTCATCGTCCAGAATGATACCATAGTATAAGGACAAAATGATTGATGTCAATAATTGGCTAAGCTTCTGGTGTCATTCATAGAGGATCCAGTATCTGTCTGCCTGGGACGACATGATCGACAAACCATGATGCTTTGCAAGAGATGGTTTGCACCTGTCGCCCTTGGGATTCAGGTTACTGGCTAAGGCTCTTGCCACCCCTATAGTGCCTTTTTTAGGCAAGGTTCAAAGGACAAAACTACCACCATAATGGGTACAAGCAAGCAAAATCTGAAGTAAATGCTACTCCATGCTAGAAGTCTAAACCTCAAGATACACTCTCTTGAGGCTCTCCTAAAAATTGAGAACATTGATATCTGTGCAGTAACTGAGAAGTGGTTCAAAGCTCCAGAGAGCATCCCTGCGATACCAGGCTACAACTCATACCACACTTTTCAGCCACAAAACCAGGACCGAAACACTAAAGGTGGAGGAGTGTCCATATTCACCAAGGATATTCACACCTCCAGGCTGGTTGCTCAACACAATGCATCTGAAATTCTCCAGGTGCAACTAACACTAGGTAAGACTGCAGTACAAACTGTAGCTTGCTACAGATCCTCCACCATGCCCCAAGATTCTCACTACACCTTTCTAAACATACTGGAAAATATTAAGATACAACCAAACACCCTAATACTGGGTGATTTCAACTACCCTGCCATTAACTGAGAAAACTACTCCTGTACCAACACCTTTGCTCAATGGTTCTTGGAATTCATAAATTCCAATGCCCTAGAGCAACTAATTCATAGTCCCACCAAGGGTACCAATATTCTAGACCTGGTCATTACCAACATGGGAGATCGATGCTCCACACTAGTGGTCACCCCCTCGTTGGTCAGATCAGACCATAAGCTAATCACCCTTGACATCCACATCCCACCCCCACCCCCCTTTAAGGAAACCTCCATAAAAAACTTCTCCAAAGCCAACTTCATGCTTCTCAAGTCAGAAGTAACAAACTTCATGACACCCATGCAGATGGGAACTGGAAGTTCAACTGATGAATCCTACACTAAGGTGCTGTATGAGAACATTCACTTGTGCATGGACCAAGCCATCCCAAATAGAACCAAGACGCTGTCCTCTAAAAAAAGGAAGCCAATCTGGTGGTCCCCTGCCATAAACAAGCTGTACAACAGAAAGAAAAAACTGTTGCAGAAAAGAGGAAGAACCCAGGATTCAAAAAACTCCCTCACCAGCCTCAGTAGAAATCTTCCAAAGCTAGTTACGAAAACAAAATTGCCAAAGATTCCAAAGACAACCACAAGACATGTCAATAATCTAAATGGCAATACTCAGATCTGCTCAGAGCTACAGCAGAATGGCACTAGATATACTGATCCCAAGGATATTGCCAATATCCTGGCAGATAGATTCAGTGCCAACTTCATCCCCCCTCTCACCCCCTAAAGTACCCATCTCAATACTGAAAGAATGCCAAATTCCAGTAATCACAGCCACTCAGGAGGTAGAAAACTCACTCTCCAAAGCCAAGAATACAGCATCCATGGGAACAGATGACATCCCGGGCTGTGTACTGCATGAACTACAAAATGAACTGGCACCTCACCTATGTGTCATGTTTAATCATAGCCTCACCTCAGGCTTCGTGCCCACAGAGTGGTGCACAGCTACAGTCTTCAAACTCCACAAGGGGGGATCCACTTTGGATCCCGGGAACTACCATCCCATCAGTCTGACGAGCCTGATCTGCAAGGCCATGGAATGTATTATCATGGAACTTATAAACAAAGACATTGGCAACCTTCAAACACTGGACCCCACCCAGTTTGGGTTCGTGAAGGGCCGATCTGGCCTACTGAAACTGATCAACTTCTTCGAATCAGTCTCCAGAGCTGTGGACGAGGGTAAGGTGGTTCACACAGCCTACTTCGACCTCATCAAGGCTTTTGACACTACCCCCCACTCTGGAATCATAGATAAACTTACTAAGCTGGGCATTAATCCCTACATCACTCGACGGGTTGCAAACTGGCTTCCTGACAGAATACACACTGTAAAAGTAGTCGACTCCAAATCCAGCTCCAGACAAGTGACAAGTGGTGTACCGCAGGGTTCTGTACTGGGACCACTCTTGTTTGCCATCTACTTCTCTGAAGTACAGGCCAACACTAAGGGACTCTGGCTTACAAAGTTTGCAGATGACTGCAAGCTGGGAGCCATTATTGAATCCCCAAATGATGTGGAAATGCTACAAAAGGACCTTACCAAAACAGATGCCTGGTGCCAGAGCCATGGGTTCAAGCTAAATGCCAAAAAATGTGTAGTTGTCCCCTTTGGGAAAAAACACGTACCTGTGAACTACCACATAGGTGACAGTACACTAATCACTGAAAGTGTAGTAAGAGACCTAGGGACACAGGTGGACAGTGGTCTCACCTTTGATAACTGCATAGCCACAACAGTTAGAAAATTCTTCTGTGTGGCACACCTCATCACTAAGGGCTTTTCATACAGAAAAAAGGAGGTCATTGTCCCTCTGTACTCATCCCTCATTAGACCCACTATAGAATACAATGCCCCGTTTGGTATGTACCTCACAAGATATCTGCAACAACTAGAAAGGCCACAGAAATACCTCACAAAAAGAATCACAGGCCTAAAGCAGATGCCTTATGCTGATCGTCTAAAGAAACTCCAGCTATACTCTGTCACATATCATCTACTCAGAGGTGATCTCTGCCTAACATACAAGGCCATGTCAAACCCAGAGTTGTTGGACATGCTACACTTAAAGAAATCCCAATCCCTCTGAGCCACACGCTCCAGGGATCTTAACCTTGTCATCACGATGAATAGAACATGTTTGAGGGATAGGTTCCTGACCCAGCAACTCCTCATACTCTGGAATAAGCTGCCCATACATGTCAGGCAGAGCGCCTCAATGACCCTCTTCAAGAGGAACCTTGACAGTTGGATGGGAGATAGGAAATTCACCCCAGGGATCACATCAGTAACCCTGCTAGACAGAGTTCCAGGAAAGTAAATATTTGTGGGAAGCAATAGCCAGGGAATAGTTATGGCTAGGCTTGTATAGGCTGTAGGTCCAATAGCCTAGTACCTACCTATGAACCTATTAGCACTCCATTGCTACCTAATGATGTACGTCATCTGATGTCCAAAACATGTAGCTGTGAACATGATGTCACAATTTCCCTTCTGGTGAAGACATATAGTAGTGTGGACATGGCCTCTTCAGGTGGAGGGTTGGGGAAGGCTCCTGCACACAGGATCCTTTTGTATCTGCTGTACAGGGACTATCAACATCACCTGCTGCGCCATTGAGATGGTCCATTTTATAAGGTTGATGCCTGGCACCAGCTGGCACCAGCTTGTCAAAGTGTTGAGTAATGCCACTATCATTACCCATACTGACCAGCAGTGCATGGATAACTATAGCTTCCCGAGGAACACCCAACCTGCTCTATCAGTGGTAGGCTGAGATTAGGGAGAGGGTACAAACCTTTTATAGTAAGAACTGTATCATTTTTGTGTTTTCTGTTTTTTTTTTCTTGTCTTCTTTTGACAGAGTCACAGTATAATAACTTGTCCCTGCATTCTTATAAAGTGGCACAGCAGCGAGAATTTAACAGAGTTTTGTTTCTCTGGAATTTTCAGACTTCCCAGGTGGTGGATTATGTATACTATGTCCATGGCTGCACTGTGCAATAGCAGTTCCATTTGCAAAAGAGATGTGCACCAATTTTGTGTTTTTATTCTGTTTCTGTTTTTTTCTCTTCCTTCTACAGGTCAAGCTGTTGTGCCAGATGTAGCATGGTGGTAAACACCGGAGTCTGTGCCATGTGATGCACCATATGCTAGGTCACTATCAGTCACCAGGGCTGCCTCTCAGCAGGGGAATCAAGTTCTCCATGCTAAATGTGACCAGGATGGCTCACTGATGGCCCCAGTTACAACCTCTCAGGAGAAGGGTGGAAGCTATTCTTCTAAGAGTGGCCCAAAGGGGGGCCCCAGTTACAACCTCTCAGGAGAAGGGTGGAAGCTATTCTTCTAAGAGTGGCCCAAAGGGGACCCCATTGGTCATCAAGCTTCAGGTGTGTTGACTGGTTGCATATGAGGTGCACTGCACTGGCAGTTAGACTCCTGCATTGGTACTTTGGGGTACCTCTTGATGTGACTGGAAGTTATATGATTAGCCATCCCTGATCACTGGGCCACCAGAGGCAAAGCCTGCTCATGATGTCAGCAATGGAGGTGGCTGATGTCTGGGTGGGCTGTTCTCTGGGTCAGTTAGACAAATTCCCTGTACCCCAGCCTGTCCCTTGTCCTGCTGTTCCACTCTCTTATGTGTCATTTCACCATACCCTGTTTGAAGTCCATACTGCTCTGTCATTAGGTTCCTCCATATCCCTCCACTTTTGTGTATACTTTTTGTGTCAGTACCATCACTGTCAGTCTCTATTTATATTTTATGGTTGTCTGCCCCTGCTATCTTCTCTACTTTAACTCTTCTAACCACACAAACTCCTTGTCATCTTCCTTATTTACACTTTCATTCCAAAATATAAAATTAGACACATCCCAAATAAAAATATACCGTACCCTCCTCCAACTATATTTCCTTAAGGTTATCCTTGTGTTCCTCTGCCTACTATTCTCCCTTTTTGCCTTTACTACCACTCAGTTTCCTCCTCATTTATATAACAAACTGAGGTGGTAATTGGCTGTTCTGCTCACAGTGCCCTAGTTGCCACTGTGAGGTGTTTTGTTGTAGATGTGAGCGCCCATAGCCTTGGGCATGTCACCTTACTGTTCTTGTCACACTGTCCACATGATTGCTTATAGAGTGACCACTCTGCAGCAATTCAGTAGCTTGACTGCTGCCAGTAAAGCAGCTGCTCTACTTTACCTTGCTGTCCGTTTCTTAGACTGTTGGTGTTATGCATGTCCTACTGCATATATCTGCGCAGTATCAAGCTGTGTCACGCAATGAGTTCTTTGATATCCAGTGCTGCACTGTGGCACTGTAAAGGTTTCTGAATACCTCCACAGGTTGTTAAAGATTTGAATCACTTCCCATCGTGCTTTCTAATGTGACAGCATCATGATAAAATTCTTTTGAAACTGCATTTTCAGATAAATATGTTTTTCGCAAAGTACAGGCTCTACAATTTCACAGAAGGTCAGAAACACTTCAAATACAAGGAAAGCGCAGCAGTACACAAAGTAGATGAATAAAGCAGCAATACTCAGAGACCCAGACCTATAGGCAGTTAAAGTATTTTAAAGAATTACACATGCAGTACAACTTTTAACATTTCTCATCATTATATTACATCCAGATATAGTGTCTTCTTTCTTTCTAAAACAAAACACAAAACTAAAATAATTTAAAGTGTAAAATGGTATTTAGCCCATAGCAGTACATAATTCAGGTGTCAGGTGTAAAAAAGTATTTAATCAATTGCTGTGAAGACAATAAAGAAGATATTGTTCACACACTTATATAATGGTCACAGTGTGAAGATGAGGTGTGATTAGTATCTGGTCCTAGACTCACAGCCAGTTAAAGCAAGGACATGTATAGTGATAAGGGACATTGGGGGGAATGGAAACATGGAAAGACATGTCTAATTGTTCATCCACTCTATGCAGGGCTGCAGGCAGGATTATAATACATATACGCACCGTGGGCCTAGATTGTATCAATACACATTTATGGCCATCGCAGTGGCACATTTTGTGCCATGGTGCAGAATATGCCTTTCCCTATCTAACAGTAACCCTTTGAAGGTCATTCACAACCACACTGCACAGACATCAGTTGGAATGCTTATGTCTTGTAGAGAAGATGCCAACAAAGAAAGGAAAAAGATGCTTAGTATGAATGTTATATTACCTTCCACTTTATTATAGTGTAGTAATAAAACATACACGTTTTCTTGGATATATTCACACGTACACTACATAGGACAAAACTTTAGTTAGATATTAATGGCAAGCAATACTCCCATGCCTATACTAATCAATGCACAGATCCACCTACCACATGTATAACAACAGAGAGCAGGAGGAGAGCAGACCCTGTAGCACATTAAAGATTTACTAGGAAAAGGATGGGGAAAGGGAGACTCTCCATGGATATTTGTGAACAATGCAGACTTTCTATGGGATAATCAAACAGGGAGAGAGAGAAACAGGTCGAGAAACTTCAGTAATGAGTTTTAGACTAGAATAGAAGACAGAGTGGTAATCATTTAAGCATGTAAGCATTTCAATTGAGGGGAGCACTGCAACAATATAAGTGAAGCCCTATGAAAAAAGTAAAGTTGGGTAGGCACCACAGAAATAAATAAATAAAGGAAAAACTTTACGTTTAGAGCATAGTGTACATGACAGTAAGGCATGTTAACCATAGCTCAACAGATAATTAAGGATGTTTTCTTTTATGGAGAGAGAGAAAGAGAGAGAGACTGATAAATAAAAGTAAAACTGCTACATGACAGCAGAGTTTAGTTGATTTTGCATTGTGTCTAGTTGACTGACTATTGTGACAGACAAAGCAGTGAAAGATATGTTTCTGTTTTGCATAAAATATAAAAGGGGCCCAAGTGAATGAAAGGTGAGAGTTAGAAACACATAATGGAAAGAAGAGGAGGGAGAACCCCATTCACTGATAAGGGAATAAAACTTCTTACTCCATCAGATTTGTTTATATATATATATATATATATATATATATATATATATATATATATATATATATATATATATATATACACAAATACATACATACATACAGACAGTCAGCCATTAGGTTGGCTTATATGAAACCCATTTGCCTTTAACAACAGCAATGTGGCTACTGTATACCTACTCTGTGACACAGAGGGATAAAACTGTGAGACCCAGAAAACCTAGGGATAACTAATGACTCCAGTGCTGCAGGAAGTGATAAGGAAGGGTAGGAGTAGATAGCCAATACTGATTCACACTTCCTGGTGGGACAGGAACTGGTTTATCTCCCTGCAAAGACAACACCTACTGCAGACAGCAGTGTACAGCATGTAGTATAATGGGACAGGGATTTATACTTTGCTATGTCAAACTTGGCTGGCTTGGTAGCCTTCATTGTGCACATGCAGAAGTGCACACACATATATCAAAGAAGGCACTGCATTCCTTCGCATATGCAAGTGAACACATTAGCAGTAGGGTGATTTTAGAGACCTGTATGAAAAATCCATCCTCCTCCTGCAGGATTACCTAGATTATGGTCACTCCAAATTGGCTGTTACCCCTGCCAGTGGTTGCTGAAGTGACCATTTGATTGCGGGAATAAATGGGTGTGAAACCAGATGGAAGTGCTGATGGTTACAGGCATATGGAAGGGAGATGAAGGAAAATGTAAGCCAGCTGACATGACATTAAAATGTAAAGGTTCCTTAGTTAAGCAGTGTTCTATTTTTTTTAATAGTAAATGAAATAAAGACATGCATGTTATTAATTCATTTTTAGGAGATGTGACCACAAAGAAAACAAACTAATCGGGTCATCCATTTATGGTTACTTATGTACCTATACAAGCAACCTACCAGAAGACAAAAATATATGTGTATGATGTGTGTGTGTGTGTGTGTGTGTGTGTGTGTGTGTGTGTGCATGCGCGCACTCATGTTAATTTGGGGGTGGTATGTTGTAGGAGGGCAACTAAGCCGCGGTGGTACAGCGGTTGCGTTGTTGCCTCACAGCAAGAGGTTCTCCCATTCAATTCTCAGCTAGTGTGCGGGGAGTGCCTTCTGTGTGGAGTCTGCATGTCCTCCCCGTGGTTGAATGGCCTCCGAAAGACATGCGTGAATGGGTGTGCCTTCGCTGAAGGTTGGGCGTTGGGCTGGCAACTCGGCACCATAAAAATCTACTGCCAATCATTAGCGGACTGGAGTTCCGCTGTGGCGACCCCTTACCGGGAAAAGCTGAAAAGACAAACAACAAACAACAACAATGTTGTAGTAGGGCACAACCAATTACAGAAACAATAAGCCATCAATGGAAATCCTGTCATGTATCTCAAAAACAGAGAAAGATAGGCACTGACAGCAGAGTTACTTCATTAGTAGAACCGTCAAAAGCAAAAGTAACACATTTCTTGCTACCCAGCCTGTGATTTCTTCCATCCATTTGCATAAAAAGACTATCCCTTATAATGTATAGTCTGTTCCTGCACCAGTAATACTCTTACCCTGAATTAAAGTGGTACTAAGTGGCCTAGTATGCCACTGTCATATCATGTTTACATTTCATTGACAATGAGGTTGGCCAGTCTCTAGTGACTACTTTTATGTGAATATATAAGGATAACCAGATCCCCTTTGGCCAATTATTTCATTTTATTAAACTCCATAACACATGGGTACTCAGACAGCCATGCCAAGAAGCTAACAAAGAAAAACATGTGTTGTTTTCATTTTTTTTTGTATTTTTTAAGAAAAAAAAATCAAAAATATTCTTACCTCATCGTCTTCCACACTTAGTCCTAGTGTGGACTCACTGGCTTATTTCTCACTTGTTTAGCCTCTAGAATTATAGAAACTTATTTTTTTCCAAAATCATAAACATTTTTAATCCTTTTAGTCAGGCCATATACTAAAGTTTTCACTGTAATATACTTCAGTGGTCATGTAAACTCAGGACCATATACATTGCTTACTTTTTAATGCTTGGTTCCAGAGTTTCAACATGAAATCTAATCCATCCATCCTCAACCCCTTTTCCTTTTTTGAACATGGGATCGGGGTGTCATTTTTGCAGTGACAGTCATCTCAAGCCAAGGTGTACATCGCCTAGTGGCTAGCCCTGCTGCGGTAGTTCATTCGTACCACTCACTCACACACACACCCTTACCTACGACCAATGTAGAGCATCCAATCCACCTACTGCATGCCTTTGGAATGTGGGAGGAAACCAGAGCACCTGGAGGAAACCCACGTGACTGCAGGGAGGACATGCAAACTCCGCACAGAACAAACCCAGCAGAGAATCGAACCAGAGAACCTCTTGCTGTGAGGTGACAGTCCTAACCTTTGCACCATCGCAGCCACCCTAACATGACATCTAATGTAACATGACATCTAATGTACACCAGTTTGTGAACAGTGATCTGAGATTCACTGCAGAAGACTGAAAAATCACCCACTAGGAAAGTGTTGGTGGTTACAATTAACATTAAGCAGAATACTGACCAATGTATCTTCTCATGTTTGACAGACTTCAACAGCAGGAATATAATTCAGTCTTATTCTCAGGAGTAATAAATGAAATCCTGCAAAGCTATTTACGAAAACAAAATTGCCACTGATTCTAAAGACAACCACAAAGCATTCTATAGCTATGTCAAGAATCTCAATGGCAATACTCAGATCTGCTCTGAGTTACAGCACAATGGCACTAAATGTACAGAACCAACTGATATTGCCAATATCCTGGCAGATAGGTTCAGTGCTAATTTTACCCCCTCTCACCCCCTAAAGGGCCCATCTCTATACCGGAAGAATGCAAAGATCCTATAATCATGGCTGCACAGGTAAAAACCACACTCTCCGAAGCCAAGAACACAACATCCATGGGACCTGACAACATCCCAGGCTGCATTCTACACGAACTACAGAACAAACTGGCATCCCACCTAAGCACCATGTTCAATCATAGTCTCACCTCAGGCTTTGTGCCCACTGAATGGTGCACAGTGATAGTTATCCCACGCCACAAAGGGGGGAGCCACCATGGACCCAGGGGCCTACCGCTCCATTAGCCTGACGAGCCTGGTCTGCAAGGCTATGGAACGTATCATCATGGAACTTATAAACAATGACAGCCTATCTAGATCTTGCCAAGGCTTTCAACATCATCCCCCACTCTGGAATTATAGATAAACTCACTAAACTAGGTATAAATACCTATGTCACAAGATGGGTTGCCAACTGGCTCACTGACCGAGCCCACACTGTGAAAGTAGCAGACTCCAAATCCGACTTCAGACCAGTGACAAGTGGAGTACCATAGGGTTCAGTCCTGGGTCCTCTCCTGTTTGGTATCTACTTCTCTGAAGTACAGGCTAACACAAAAGGTTTTTGGCTAGCAAAGTTTGCAGATGACTGCAAACTAGGAGCCATAATTGAAACTCCTAATTATGTGGACATCCTACAAAACAGCCTCACAGAGACAGATGCTGGTGTCAAAGCCATGGCCTCAAGCTCAATGTCAAAAAGTACATTGTCATCCCTTTTGGTAAAAACTCTGTACCCATGAACTACCACATAGGCGGTAGTCTAATTAACACTGAAAGTGTGATGAGACCTTGGGACACAGGTGGACAGTAGTCTCTCCTTTGATAATCACATCGCCACAGTAGTCAGGAAATCCTTCTACGTGGCACACCTCATCACAAAAGGTTTCTCATCCAGGAAAAAAAGAGGTCATTGTTCCCCTCTACTCATCACTCATTAGACCCATTATAGAATACAGCTCCCCTTTTGGTACGTACCTCACAAGATATCTACAACAACTGGAAAGGCCGCAGAAATACCTCACAAAGAGTATTACCGACCTCAAACAGATGCCCTACGCAGACCGTCTCAAAAAATTTCAACTGTACTCCGTCGCATATCACCTACTCAGAGGCGATCTCTGCATAACATACAAAGCTATGTCAAACCCAGAGCTGTTGGACATGCTCCACTTAAAGAAATCCCAATCTCTCCGAGCTTATACGCTCTAGGGACCTAAACCTTGTCACCACAATAAACAGAACATGCTGGAGGGGTAGATTCCTGTCCCAGAGACTTCCCATACTCTGGAACAAACTACCTATCTATATCGAACAAAGCTCCTTATTAGCACTCTTCAAGAAAAATCTTGATGATTGGATGGGAAATAGGAAATTCACCCCAGGGATCACCTCTGTGGCTCTGCTCGACAGGGGCACAGGAAAATAATTTTCTTGGGTGGCAAAAGCCAGGGTACCTTTTTGGCTAGGCTTATGTAGGCCCTAGGGCCAATAGCCTAGTACCTACCTATGAACCTATGATAGCAATTAATATTTTTTAGATCAAGTACAAACTGATTCAAAACTAAGTGGTAATATTTGAAATGTGCTGCAGAAAAGCACCCTTCAAGAATGGTAAGGGAATCACAACTTTATTTTTCATGATACATTTTACGTTTGTAAGAAAAATACATTAGAAATTTGGTAAGAAAATGCTAACTATCTCATAAGTAATAAACACAGCTTTGCAGCTCTGCCAGTTTCTAGTACTTTCATCAAAAAACATACAGTATATATATATATTAGTCCTATGAAGGACTGATTGCAATATTTATGTCTTCATGAATGTGACAGCTGCCATTTATCTCAGTTGAAGCAATTTTTTATTCTTTAAAGTGCAGCTTCATATTGCAATTATGGACTGGCATTTCAGGAATGCAAGCAAACTACAGAAATTGACAATGACATGATATTTCTGAGCGAGTCTTGAGCCAGACAACACTGTATAATTAATTACTGCATTGTGTGAAAAACGAATGGAAGGTCTGGAAACAGAAGCTTAATCAATTTTCATTCAAGAATGTGGGGGTGTAAAATATGCCTGTCATTAAAAAAGGCAAATGTGTGTATTTACTCAACAGGATAATAATATATAAACTTTCACAGAAGTACTGAAGATAAAAACAAAAAGTTTTACTGGTAAGAGTGACCTTTTAAAGTAATATATTTTCAACTCTGTGTATGTAATAATACTTTGTGTATGATATATAAGATTTATGACATTTCCTGAGTAAATGATCCACTGTTATAGGGGAAAACAGATTTTGCTCCAGAGTTTTGACTTTTTAAAAAAATCTGTAAAACTGCAATTAACTGACCTATCATGTACAGTTTTTCAAACACAGCTGGCTTAGAAAGCATCTCCCCACTGCTTCAGTTACAGCAAAAGTATACCTTATCCTGTCATAGGCAAACATGCGCTGCTATTGAATGGTCCAACAATAAGAGTTATTTTTGTACACTGAAAAAGTTCAAAACATTCAGCATCAGACTGAACATAATACATCAGAAGGGTAAAATAACATAGCTGTTAGGGTGTTAAAACGTATGACCCTTTAACTTAAAAATCATAACAATTATGATGGAATAGAGTAGACATTAGTTCAGTTTAACCATGTTCACATGTATCCTCAGCTGTAACTGTAGGTGCAACCAAACTTATTTCATTGTGTCATAGCGGACAAACATTTAGGGAACAGTACTAATGGGGAAGCATAAATACAAACTCTGGCAACAGGTTCATATTAGAGTTAGAACGTTTTGCAGTCCATCACTTTCTTTATCCACTACAATCTCCAGCCTTCTTCTACAAAGTTCCAGATTTTTTTTTTCATATTTTGTAAAGTTAGAAATAATGTGTCTCTCTCTCTCATCACTCTTGAATTCTTTCACTATGTTTACCCCACAATCTCTGTTGGAAGTTGGCTGTATGTACACATAATCCTCTCTAAACTAAGGATCTTTTATGCTACTGTTCCAATTGTGTGCAGTATCTTTCCAGCATTGCCTGGTTAACTGACTGATTTATAGGGTGACTAAAATACTCTTGTTTCAGAGATCACAAGAGAGGCTGTTCTGTAAAAGCACTGCATAGAAAGCAGAACAAAGAAATGCAATCTACAGCTTATAAATTAAATGGTGAAAATGTTTAAAAAAGCCAAATACTAAAGGTTTGGCTGCATTTTAAAAGTGTTGTTGTCCTATCATATCACTCGCCTTTCTCTTCCTATATATATATATATATATATATATATATATATATATATATATATATATATATGTGCATGTGTGTGTGTGTGTGCACGCACACATGTATATTGTCTTCCAAATATAGTATTGCAGCTCCTCAGTCTCTCAGAAGAGCATCATCTGACAATTTCTTCTTGTAAACATTTCATCAAATGCTTCACTGAACTGTAGGTGCTCACAATCTGAGCATGGTACAGAAAAAGGACGCTTTATTCTACTACTTGTGGATCTGATTAGGAGCTGCTAGTGTTTGGCCTGCAAGGGAAGATGAGGGGTTAGAAATCAGCTAACTTTTGCTGGATGGAGAGCAGTGCAAGCCTTGCTCTGTACAGTAGTAATACAAGCACACACACACACACACACACACACACACACACACACACACACACAGTACATGGAGTTATATCTGAAACAAAGATATTACAAGAGTACAGTCTGATGGAGAACTCTTTGTATTATTTAAGGGGAGAGAAAAACATAGTTCGTACCAGGAATGTTAAAATAACTCAAAAAGTTGTTGTGACCTTTGTCCTAGCTCTACAATTCAAAATACACTGCTCAGAAAACAGGGATGATAATAGTACAAAAGTTGCACTGAAGTGGAAGATACAGACCATGGAAGATTATGTCAGGTGACTAATATCTACATACAGTGCAGGAAGTGTGAATGGAAAGCTGATTGAATAAGATGAACTTGTTAATGCAAATTTAACATTAGTAAATGCCATAAAGTATTGCTTGATCATTTAGAATTTTTTTGTGGTCTTATTAAATCCTTGGTATATACAAAATTAAGAGGAGTGTACCTGCAGAGCTTCAAAAGAATATCTTGTCATTAGTACACATACCTCTCAACCTCTGAGTGCAAGAAATCTGAACAAAGCCTGACAATATTGGGGGGGAAAAGGCTTAAAGATAGAGATATATTTTAAATATTGTTCTTAAAAACTTAGAAAATTGCTAGAGTAATAGGGTTTGTTTTAACATACATTTTCTGAAGCATTTGAAGTCTAAAACTCAAATGTGAGTCATTATTTAGTGATTTTAATCCTTAGATCACCCCAGTGATTTGCCAGAAAACCACAACTTTTATGAAGAACAGACCAAAAATATGAGCCAAAAATCTGATCATTCTTTGAAAATCTGGACATTTGAGAGGTGTGAAGTACATGAAAAGGCTGTATGAACATAATTATGCTATCAGTATTCAAAGTGATAAAAATGTCCTTTTTAAACAATCTGTTATTTGTACAACTTCTAAAAAAGGTCTGATTTTTTTGTATGCATGAACTTGACTCTGGTATTATTGGCAAATTCTATTAAATGCTTCTGTTTATCCTGGTCAGAATGAACAAATGCATTTTAAAGCAGTTCTGTAAAAAAGAACATTGAAACATTGAGGCATGAATTTCAGATCATGTGGCACATCACATGATCTTGCTCATCTTCTTCTTCTTCTTCTTCTTTCTGCTGCTCCCGTTAGGGGTCGCCACAGCAGATCAACTGTTTCCATTTCTTCCTGTCCTCTGCATTTTGCTCTGTCACACCAACCACCTGCATGTCCTCTCTCACCACATCCATAAACCTTATCTTAGGCCTCCCTCTTTTCCTGTTACCTGGCAGCTTCATCCTTAGCATCTTTTTCCCAATATACTGTGCATCCCTTCTCAGCACATGTCCAAACCAACGTAATCTTGCCTCTCTGACTTTGTCTCCAAACCTTCCAACCTGGGCTGACCCTCTAATATACTTATTCCTAATCCTGTCCATCCTCGTCACACCCAGTGCAAATCATAACATCTTCAGCTCTGCCACATCAAGGTCTGACTCCTGCCTTTTTGCCAGTGCCACTGTTTCCAACCCATATAACATAGCTGGTCTCACTAGCCTCTTGTAGACCTTCCCTTTCACTCTTACTGGTGCTCGTCTGTCACAAATCACTCCTGACACTCTTTTCCACCCACTCCATCCTGCCTGTACTCTCTTCTTCACCTCTCTTCCACACTCACCATTAATCTGAACTGTTGATCCCAAGTACTTAAACTCATCCACCTTCCCCACCTCTACTCCCTGCATCCTCACCATTCCTCTATCCTCCCTCTCATTCACGCACATATATTCTTTCTTAGTCCTGCTGACCTTCATTCCTCATCTCTCTAGAGCATATTTCCATCTCTCCAGGGTCTCCTCCACCTGTTCCCTACTCTCACTACAGATCACAATGTCATCTGCAAACATCATAGTCCACGGGGACACCTGTCTGATCTCGTCTCTCAACCTGTCCATCACCATTGCAAATAAGAAAGGGCTCAGAGCTGATCCTTGATGTAATCCCACCTCCACCTTAAACACATCCGTCATTCCCACTGCAGACCTCACCGCTGTCACACTACCCTCGTACATATACTGTACTACTCTTACATACTTCTCTGACACTCCCGACTTCCTCAAACAATACCACAACTCCTCTCTAGGCACCCTGTCATATGCTTTCTCTAAATCCACAAAGACACAATGCAACTCTTTCTGACCTTCTCAGTACCTCTCCATCAACACTCTCAGAGCAAACATCGCATCTGTAGTGCTCTTTCCTGGCATGACCCTAGCCCTGAGTAGCATCCTGCCATCACCCAGAATAACACCACAGTACAAGGACAAAATGATTGACTTTAACAATTTTTTTAAAACTGTAAAGCGAAGGAAACCAATAAAAACAAGAAATGGATAAAGACTTAAATGTTTTACTTAGTGCTTTCGGTAAAACTGTGCTTCACCTTCCTCAGATAAATGCCAATACAGTCATACCACCATATATAGTCTCATTTACTAATTAACAAATGTAATAATCTCATTAACAATTAAAGAACCAACAAACAAATAAACTATACTAAAAGTGCAGTAGTGAATACATTAAATTTACCAATGTTAACCAATGAACACCATACATTTTTGACATTTTAAAGAAAAAATAAAAAGAAATAAAAAATAAAAGCTTGAAGCTTACATTTTTTAAAACCAGTAAATTACTAGCCACAAAGAGTCAATAGTAGCTAAACTGTTACTTTAACTTAAACTTTACTTGGTTCAAAGCAGTTGTTGTTGTTATCTTCTCAAAGCTAACAGTTTAAGCATACATTTAATCGATCTTTGCTCGTTTAAACCTGGGAACACATAGGCAACAGTTCTAAGCTGCCACATTAGTTCATCTACTTCTAAAAGCAGTTGCCATGGGCCACTTCTTATGTGCGGTGGTCTGCTGTGTAAAACTATGAATCTAAAACTATGAGTAGGATGTTCACTTATGTGCCTTGCAAGGGCATTATTAAGGTCTTTTTTTGAAATTGCATAGTTATGTTCGTATATGCGCTGTTTTAGTTTCCTTTCTGTCTTGCCTATATAAAAGGCAGGACAGCAGTCACATAAAGCGCCATATACTATGCTCTTAGATTCACAGTTAAACTTACCTCTAATAGTGTAAACAATGTTGTTAATTGTCACCTCTTTTTTTAGAAGAATATTTTTACACTGTGAACATGCTCCACACTTAGTCATGCCCTGAAGACCTAAAAACTGTGTTTTCTTCTTTTTTTCAAGCATGAACTTAAGTGTAGAGTTTTTTCTGTAAGTGATTTTTGGAGCTAATCCTAATTTATTTGATAGTGTCAAGTCCTCTAGAATAATTCCCCAATTCTTGTTCAATAGGTTTCTAATAAACCCATAGTCAGTAGAGAAGGTACTCAAAAAACTGGTTTGAAAAGTTTCCTTTTTAATGTTAGAGCGTTCGTCTATTTGTTGTTCTAAATCAGTTGTAAATGTCTCCTTGTAATGAGTACTTAATAAAGGTCTAAAGTAGCCATCATGTCTTTTACCTGTGACTTTGTCTCTAATGTTTGTGATTAAAGCAACCAGATAACCTCTAGTTACAAACATACTTTCTAGATTCTGACATTCTTTTATGAAGTCAGAGTCTTCTGTGACCATCCTGGCCGCCCTCACCATTTGTCCTTTGACTACCGCTTTCTTATGATGGAAAGGGTGGCAGCTGTCAAAGTGCAAAAATGTATTTGAGTAGGTTGGTTTCCTATAAATCCTACTTTTGTAACTAGAGTTTGTGTCGTCTTTATACAAACTAATGTCCAAAAAATTAATGTTAAAACTTTCCACTTGGTAAGTAAAATCAAGGAAGCTAGTTAACTCTGTTATGTCTGTTATAAAAGGTAAAACTTCCTCCTTCCTAACTCTCCACAGTAGGAACATGTCATCCTGGTATCTAGTATACCAGGTGACATGATGTCCTTCAAGGATGCAACTGCAGTCCTGACATATGGGTTGTCCTGCCTCAGGCAGCCCTTCCTTTCCCCGACGTCAGATCGCCTGGAGTATAAAAGCGTCAGCCGACACCATCTTCTTCAGTCTTTCTTGCTGCGCAGCGCCCGAAGCAGAAGCAGTTCGCAAGTGCCGGTCGGCCAGCTCCTGTGTTTTCAGCTACTGAAGTCTTCAAAAAAGCTAAGTACCCCGTTGGGGACATTTTCTTGCCTCAGCCGATGTCAGATAAAACTGTAAAAGTTAATAATTGTTTAACTTGTGGGAAACAAATACCTCATAAGGATTTCCACTCTTACTGCTTACCCTGCCTAGGCCCAGAACACAACGTCTCGGCCTGTACAGCTTGTGTTTCTTTTAATAGACGCACTCTTAGGCGTCGGTCAGAGTTTGCACAGGATTATTTTGGGGAAGATTTCTGTTATATCATGCCGTCGGAGCTTCCGACAGCACATTTACCTAAAAAAACGGAAGGATAAGGACCGACACCCGCGGTCCGCGGTCTCGGCCAACACCACGCTTAGGCCTACGGCGAGTGTCTCGGTCTCTTCTGAGCCGGTTTCACAACTGCTACAGACCGACGACACCGCCCCACCGGTTACTTCGGTACCGGAGGCCAGTTCGGTGCCGGTTTCTGTTCTCCCCTCTGAGACCGTAGTCCAGGATATTTCAGACACCATTTCAGTGGATAAGACTACTCCAGCACATGGGGCTGCCAGGCCTCCAGTGTCTATGTCCATTAAGGCCTACACACATGCTAAGGCTGCCAAACAGGCTAAGTCTCTCCCTCCAAGATCTGTTTCTCTGGGATCCACTTCTGGTTCTCAAATTTTAAGTTTAGCTGAGGACCTTATTTCTTTAATTAGGGGTTCTCAGCCACATCCAGATAGAGGCTCTCAGCTGCCTTCTGTCAAGAGGCCTAGGGTTGAGCAGGTAGATCCCCAGTCTTCCGAAGAGGCCTCAAGTGATTCTGCACATTCAGACTACCAGGATGAGGCCTTCCCGGCCTACGAGGATTATGATGCGGAGGAATCCATTCCCTCTGCTTCTCCTCCTGAGGAGTTTTCCTTTGGGGAAACGCTTCATTCCATGAGGGAACACTTCAAATGGCAAGGCCAAGAATACTCAGATTCTAGGAAAAGGTTAAGGGAATTTTTAAAGCTACCTCAGCATAGACCCTTAGCTATTCCTCCAGTTTTAAATGTTTTAGATGATGTGTACTTAGAATCAAGTGTTTCCCCTGACTCCCTCCCCCCTGCTCCTGTCAAGCCAGACAGGTACTACAGGGTCCCAGACACACATCAATTTCTGTACAAGGGCCATACTGCTAACCCTGAAACTATTTCTCAGGGGCCTAAAGGGGTTTCCTCCACTACTGCTAAGAATCCACTTCCTTCGGAAGAGATTCTAGGGCTTTAGAAAGGTGGGGCAAGAAAGTATATACATCTTCCACCCTTTCTATGCGAGCATTAAATTGTCAATTTCATATGATTCAGTATCAGGAATACATGTTGGATGACTTGCAAAAGAAATTGGCTTCCCCTGAACCATTAGATAGAAAGGGGTTACAGGAATTGGTTCATAATACTCAGCAGGTTAGCAACCATTTCCTTCAGTGTGGATATGATGTATTGGAAGCTTCATGTAGAGCAGCAATGACAGGTGTGGTCATACACAGACATGCTTGGTTAAAGGAACAAACATTGCCAGACCATGTGAAAATTAAGCTTTTGGACGCACCACTAGAGAAACATAAGCTATTTGGTGCTACTGCACAAGAGGTTTTAAAGAAAATAGAGGAAAAGGCAAAATAAGTGCAAACAGTCAAAGATTTCCTCCAGGTACAGCCTCCAAGATTCAGCAGGAATTGGCCTTCTAAGCATTGGTCCTTTCCAGACACAGACAAATTTCAAAGAGGCAAAAACAGACGTGGCAGAGGTAGAGGGCAAACTCGAGTCTCCTACCGAGGACATCAATGGCAGCCTCCGAACCAGAGAGGTGGGGCAGGACCTTCCACTGCTCCGCAGGGACAACCTCAATGACTTGACTTTGACTCCGCCATCCAGGGCTCAATTAGAAGCACCTTTCGGTGGAAAATTATCTTTATTCTCACAAAATTGGCACAATATTACAAAGGACAAATGGATACTGGACATAATAGACAAAGGATACAGATTCCATTTTCATACACTACCAACAAGACATGGCAGGCCAAACCTGCCACCAAATCAAAGGGCAGAGGCACTCAAACAAATACCAAACCTACTTCAAATAAGAGCAACAGAAAAGGTTCCTTCTGCAGAATAAGGACAAGGATTTTATTCAAGACTGTTCCTTGTTCCAAGAAAAGAAAACCAATGGAGACCCATTCTGGACTTGTCCGCACTGAATACTTTCCTTATTGTGCCAAAATTCAAAATGCTGACTTTACAGCAACTCCTTCCCATGCTGGGCAAGGGGTCTTGGCTGGTAACTCTGGACCTCAAGGAGGCATACCTGCATGTCCTAATCAGACAAAGTTGCAGAAGATACCTCAGATTTCTTGCAGGCTCAGAGCATTATCAATTCTCAGCATTGCCCTTTGGCTTATCTACTGCGCCCAGAGTGTTCACGAAATGCCTGGCATCAGTAATTGCAAATTGCAGACTTCAGGGGATACAAATATACCAAAGTTCCAAATAAGAGAAAGAGACCAATTGCAAGTAGAAAATACAAAAGTTTAATCCAGTAGCATATATACACTCAAAGTGCGTTTTCGAATACCTTCTTCAGAAAGTCAAACAACTTAATCAACTTAATCAATTAAAATACCACCCTATATATGTTTTAACTAAAAGTGTTAATTGTATGATTAAACAATTAATACGTCAATTATAAATAATGTTGGGATATCCAAAATGTTTAAAACCATTTTATAAAATGACTAGATAATTAAAAACCAATGTTTAAACATGTTTAAAAATATATATTCATTAATAAGAACATTATTTCAAAAATAACCTAAAACTCATACTACAAATAATTTGTGTTGGTGAGTGTTTAAATGTGTAAAATATAACACATTACTGCCATCTATTGGAATCAAAATGTATATACAAGAAATTACAATTTAGCAGCCCTCAACTTTAACACTGGTACCAGTGAAAGCATGTCATTCAAACCTGGTTCCCTTGTTGCTTCCAGAATTATTTGCCAGAATAATTCCCTGTACTCTAGTTTAGTTTCCCACATGCCACCCCTGATTTCTTTTGGAATAACCTCCAATACAAAAAAATAAAAAAAGTATTCTTTACAAACTTGGGAATGACGAAACAAGGCATTGTTTTCATTTTGCCTTTTTATCTCATAATAGTCTAGTCATTTTATAAAATGGTTTTAAACATTTTGGATATCCCAACATTATTTATAATTGACGTATTAATTGTTTAATCATACAATTAACACTTTTAGTTAAAACTTATATAGGGTGGTATTTTAATTGATTAAGTTGATTAAGTTGTTTGACTTTCTGAAGAAGGTATTTGAAAACGCACTTTGAGTGTATAAGGCGTTACTGGATTAAACTTTTGTATTTTCTACTTGCAATTGGTCTCTTTCTCTTATTTGGAACTTTTAAGCGAACCTTTGAGGTTTTTGGTAAAGCTTTGTTCGCTCACATCTCCTTGTGTTTGGTTTTGGATACAAATATACCCTTACCTGGACGACTGCCTTATACAAGCGGACAGCCAACAAGCCTTGTTAAAAAACTTGGACTATGTCATTCACCTACTGCAGACCTTGGGATACACAGTCAATAATCAGAAATCAAGTCTCGTACCATCCCAACAAATACCTTTCCTGGGTGCCACACTGGACACAAACACCCAGATGGCGTTTCTGACAAAAGAAAAACAAAAACAATTACCAGAATACTTCAGAAAATTAGCAACACACACCCAGATGACTGCAAGGAAAATCCTGCAGGCCCTGGGTTTCATGGCATCTTGCATTCTTCTGATTCCACACGCAAGGCTGCATATGAGGAAACTACAATGGTATCTAAAAAGTCTATGGTCTCAACACAGCCACAGCCTGGAAGCATTGATCCCACTCATTCCATGCCTTCAAAAGGAATATCTGTGGTGGGCTCAAGCAAGCCAGATAAACAAAGGTCTGCCCTTCAGCAAGCCTCATGCAAGTCAAACCATAACAACAGACGCCTCAGACCATGGATGGGGGGCGCACATGGAGGGCAGATGCATTCAAGGACAATGGACACACAAAAAGAGAAGCACCTGCACATCAACCAAAAAGAAATGCTGGCAGTGATACATGCAATCAAGGCCTTCGAAAAGTTCATGCATCAGGGCCATCTACTAATAAAGACAGACAATACCACAGTTATGTGGTACATAAACAAGCAAGGAGGTACCCATTCCTACCCTCTTTGCAGACTGGCAATGAATCTCTGGGATATTTCCCTAAAATTGAAAATTGTACCAGGGAAGGACAATGTTCTGACGGACAGCCTAAGCAGAAACATCATGGATCCACACAAATGGATGTTGCATCCAGACATTTTCTTACAAATAACTCAAGCATGGGGAAGGCCGGACATAGATCTTTTTGCCTCCCACCTCAATCACCATCTGAAAAAGTTTTGCACAAGGACATACCATCCTCAAGCATGGAAGGTGGACGCTCTCTCCTTCAGTTGGAACTCTCTAACACTATATGCCTTCCCACCTCTTCCTTTGATGACCAAGGTGTTACTAAAGATCAAGACAGAGCAACCAAAAGTCATACTGATAGCTCCAGACTGGCCAAGACAACACTGGTACCCACTGCTACGGAGCTTGACACACACCAATCCGTGGCTCCTTCCTCAATGGCCACTTCTTCTGACACAGCACAATTACAGGACACTACATCCCAGCTTGAAAACATTGAATCTGACAGCTTGGAAGATTCCATGACTATCCCTCAGGATGCACTTTCCAAAAGGGTAAAAGATATCATCCTGGAGGCGCGCAGACCTTCCACTAGAAAAACATACTCAGCAAAATGGAAGAGATTTCTTATCTGGAACAGCAAAAAGGGTCAAGACCCATCAGTGATGAGCATTCCACAGATCCTAGAATATTTGGCTGAAATGCTCCACAATAGCCTTTCATATTCTTCCATAAAAATACATGCTTCAGCAATATCTGCCAAATATAACACTGATCCGCCTGTATTTTCTCACCCATTGCTAAGACAGTTTCTAAGAGGTATAAAGAACATCAACCCTCCAAGGAAACCACCAGTGCCTGCATGGGACCTCAACTTCATGCTGGAAAAATTAACTCTTACTCCCTTTGAACCAGCAGCATCTTCAGAGTTGAAATTTCTGTCTTGGAAGACAGCTTTCCTTCTGGCAGTAACCTCAGCAAGAAGAGTCTCTGAGCTACAGGCCCTTATGACAATACAACCATTTCTCATTTTTCATCAGGACAGAGTTTCTTTGAGAACCAATCCGTCATTCATGCCAAAGGTGGTATCCAGGGTGTCCCTAAATCAAGCTATTCACCTGCCTACCTTCTTTCCCAATCCTCAAAATAAAGGAGAGAGACTTCTGCACACCTTGGACATACACAGACAGTTTGCGCTACTACTTGGACAGAATAAAGTCTTTCAGAAAATCTGACCAGCTTTTTGTAGCTTACGCTGCTGGATTGCAGGGAAAAGCAATTTCCAAACAGACAATTTCTAAATGGATTGGAAATTGCATTTGATTCTGCTACTCTTTTCATGGAAAAACTGTGCCAGCTAACATCAGGCCACATTCCACCAGAGCTACAGCCACTTCCACAGCCTTTTTAAGAGGAGTGGCAACAAAGGACATTTTAGAAGCTGCTACATGGAGCTCCGTGCATTCATTTTCCAAACATTACAACCTGCCTATATATTCCAGATCCAGAGCAGGGTTTGCTTCTGCAGTCCTGCAGGGCATTTTAGCTACACCATCTTTGTCTTAGTGCCTACCACCCCCAGGTTGGCTATGGTATTCAACCCATATGTCAGGACTGCAGTTGCATCCTTGAAGGACATAGTACAGTTTTGTACCTACCATAAATGTAGATGTCCGATAGGTATGCAACTGCAGTCACCACCTACCCCTCTGTGGTATTCTTTTGGGTTTCTACCCCTCATTTTAGCTACCTGGGGTAATCTTTTATGGTGTATTTGTTTTTATGTTGTTGTACTTGTCTGGAATTTTTCTCTATTTTCAAAATTTAGCCTTCCTTAGAGGGCACCTGGCATCTGGGGCAAGAAACACTGAAGAAGATGGCGTCGGCTGATGCTTTTATACCCCAGGCTCTGATGTGGGAAAGGCGACATCAGCCCGGACCCAGACTTTGGAATCCAGCCGACCGAAGGGCTGCCTGAGGCAGGACAACCCATATGTCAGGACTGCAGTTGCATACCTATCGAACATCTACATTTATGGTAGGTACAAAACTGTACTTTCCTTAAACTTTGGATGTGGGAATAGCTTTTCTTTTTCCCAATGGGCCATGATTATGTTAGCAAAGCTACCCCCACATGGGGAGCCCATAGCAACCCCAGATGTCTGTAAGAACAGATCTCCTTCAAATGTCGAAAGGTTGTTAGCCAGCACTATGTCAATTAAAGTCTCAATGAGATAGATGGTGTTATCTGGGATCTTTCTAAAGGCCAAAAATTCCCTAGTCCATTCTAAACCTACATCATGGGGAATTACTGTGTAAAGATCTCTGACATCAATCGTCACAAAGTAAATGTCTTTCTGATATTTTAAGGTGTTTATAGTACATAAAAATTCCCAAGAATCTTTACATACTTGTGACTTTCTCAATCAAAGGTTTCAGTAAATTGTCCACATGCTTCGCACAAGCATATGTTATTGACCCACGTCCGTCCACTATGGGTCTAAAAGGAGGGTTAGAGATAGACTTGTGTAATTTCAGAATACCAAAAAAAGCTGGTACTTTTGGAGCTGGCATGGACAGATAGTGATATAAGTCCACGTCAATATAAGATTCCAAAAATAAGTCTTCCAGCGTAGTTCTAACTCTTCTATAAGCAATGTTTAATTCATTTACTGATACTTTCCTATAAACCTTAGACTCTAAGTGTTCCCTCATATGGCTAACATAATCAAAGTGGTTCATCAGAACAAGACCCCCACCCTTGTCAGGCTTCATTGCTCTTATATTACAGTTGTTAAGTAATGTTATCAAGTCTTGTTCTGATGGTGTAATATTGTTTTTATGATTAGCCTGTCTATATTTGTTTTTGTTCAAGTCCCAAAGGTCTATTTCACACATTTTTTCAAATAGTGCAAGACTAGGATGTAGAGGAGGGTAACATACACTGGACACTCTTTCAGAGGCGTTTAACATTGATTTGTTGCCAAATAAAATATTCAAGTTCAACTTGCGGACATACAGTTTTAAGTCAATGAGTGTTTTAACAAGGTCCATCTTTGGTGTTCATTGGTTAACATTGGTAAATTTAATGTATTCACTACTGCACTTTTAGTATAGTTTATTTGTTTGTTGGTTCTTTAATTGTTAATGACATTATTACATTTGCTAATTAGTAAATGAGACTATATAGGGTGGTATGACTGTATTGGCATTTATCTGAGGAAGGTGAAGCACAGTTTTACCGAACGCGCTAAGTAAAACATTTAAGTCTTTATCCGTTTCTTGTTTTTATTGGTTTTCTTCGCTTTACAGTTTTAAAAGGTTTAAAAGTTTTTTTGTTGTTTTGTTGACTTTAACAATTGGCTAAGCTTCTGGTGTCATTCTAAGGGAATCCAGTATCTGTCTGCCTGGGATGACATGATTGACAGATCACACTGCTTTGCCAGAGATAGCCTGCACCTGTTGTCCATGGGATTCCGGATACTGGCAGAGGCTCTTGCCACCCCTATAGTGCCTTTTTAGGCAAGGTTCAAATGACAAATTCAACACCGTAACAGGTACAAGCAAGCAAAATCTGAGGGTAATGCTACTCAATGCTAGAAGTCTAAACCTCAGAATGCACTCACTCGAGGTACTCCTTAAAATGGAGAACACTGACACCTGTGCAGTGACAGTTATCTGGTTCAAAGCTCCAGAGAGCACCCCTGCATTACCAGGCTATAATTCATACCACACCTTTTGGCCACCAAACCCGGACCGAAACACTAAAGGTGGAGGCGTGCCCATATTTATTAAGAATATCCACACCTCCAAGCTAGTTGCTCAGCATAATGCATCCGAGATTATCCATGTTCAACTAACTCTGGGCAAAACCGCAATCCAGATTGTAGCTTGCTAAAGACCCCCCACCATGCCCAGGATTCCCACTCCTCTTTTCTTGATACACTGGAAAATATTAAGGTACAACCCAACACTCTAGTAATGGGTGATTTCAACTACCCTACCATTAACTGGGAAAACTACTCATGTACCAACACTTTTGCTCAACGTTTTCTGGAAATCATCAATTCCAATGCTTTGGGTCAACTTATCCACACCCCCACCAGGAGCAGCAATATCCTAGACCTGGTCATCACCAACATGGGTGACCGGTGTTCCACACCAGAGGTCAGCTCCTCATTGGTCAGATCCGACCACAAGCTAATCACCCTAGACATCCACATCCCGCTCCCACCCCCCATTAGGAAAACAACCGAAAAATTTTTTTCCAAAGCCAACTTCACGCTTCTTAAGACAGAAGTGGCAAACTTCACAACACCCATGCAGATGGACAATAGAGGTACGACTGCCGAATCCTACACAAATGCACTTTATAAGCGCTTACACGAGTGCATGGATCGTGCTATCCCTATCAGAACCAAGATGCTATCCTCCAAAAAAGGAAGCCAATCTGGTGGCCTTCTGCCATAAACAAACTCTACAACAGAAGAAAGAAACTGTTGCAAAAAAGAGTAAAATCCCATGATTGGAGGAACTCCCTGGTCAGCGTCAGTAAGAAGCTGAGATCCCTCCTAAAATCCTCTAAAGCTAGTTATGAAAACAAAATTGCCACTGATTCTAAAGACAACCACAAAGCATTCTATAGCTATGTCAAAAATTTTAATGGCAACACTCAGATCTGCTCTGAGTTACAGCACAATGACACTAAATATACAAAACCAACTGATATTGCCAACATCCTGGCAGATAGGTTCAGTGCTAACTTTACCCCCTCTCACCCCCTAAAGGGCCTATCTTTATACCGGAAGAATGCAAAGTTTCTGTAATCACGGCTGCACAGATAACAACTTCACTCTCCAAAGCCAAGAACACAGCATCCATGGGACCTGACAACATCCCAGGCTGCCTTCTACATGAACTACAGAATGAACTGGCACCCCACCTAAGTACCATGTTCAATCATAGCCTCTCCTCAGGCTTTGTGCCCATTGAATGGTGCACCGCAACAGTTATCCCACTCCACAAGGGGGGGGGGCACAACAGACCCTGGGAACTACTGCCCCATTAGCCTGACAAGCCTCGTCTGCAAGGCCATGGAACGTATCATCATGGAACTCATAAACAAAGACATTGGAGATCTCCAAACTCTGGACCCCACACAGTTTGGGTTTGTAAAAGGCAGATCATGTCTCCTAAACCTGATAGACTTCTTTGAAGTAGTCACCAAAGCCGTAGATGAGGGTAAGGTGGTTCACACAGCCTATTTAGATCTCGCCAAGGCGTTCAACACCATCCCCCACTCTGGAATTATAGATAAACTCACTAAACTAGGTATAAATCCTTATGTCACAAGATGGGTTGCCAACTGGCTTCCTGAAAGAACCCACACCATGAAAGTAGCAGACTCCAAATCAGACTTCAGACCAGTGACAAGTGGAGTACCACAGGGTTCAGTCCTGGGTCCTCTCCTGTTTGGTATCTACTTCTCTGAAGTACAGGTTAACACAGAAGGTCTTTGGCTAACTAAATTTGCAGATGACTGCAAACTAGGAGCCATAATTGAAACTGCTAACGATGTGGACATCCTACAAAAGGGCCTCACTGAGACAGATGCCTGGTGTCAAAGACATGGTCTCAAGTTCAATGCCAAAAAGTGCATTGTCATCCCCTTTGTTAAAAACTCTGTACCCATGAACTACCACATAGGCGGTAGTCTACTTAACACTGAAAGTGTGATAAGAGACCTTGGGACACAGGTGGACAGTAGTCTCTCCTTTGATAATCACATCGCCACAGTGGTCAGGAAATCCTTCTATGTAGCACACCTCATCACAAAAGGTTTCTCATCCAGAAAAAAAGAGGTCATTGTTCCCCTCTACTCATCACTCATTAGACACATTATAGAGTACAGCGCCCCTTTTGGTATGTACCTCACAAGACATCTACAACAACTGGAAAGGCCGCAGAAATACCTCACAAAGAGGATTAGTGGCCTCAAACAGATGCCTTACGCAGACCGTCTCAAAAAACTCCAGCTTTACTCCGTCACATATCGCCTACTCAGAGGCGATCTCTGCCTAACATATAAAGCTATGTCGAACCCAGAGCTGTTGGACATGCTCCACTTAAAGAAATCCCAATCCTTCCGAGCTACACGCTCTAGGGACCTAAACCTTGTCACCACAATAAACAGAACATGCTGGAGGGATAGATTCCTGTCCCAGAGACTGTCCATATTCTGGAACAGACTGCCTATCTATGTCAAACAGAGCTCCTCATTAGCACTCTTCAAGAAAAAACTTGATGACTGGATGGGTAATAGGAAATTCACCCTGGGGATTACTTCTTTGGTTCTGCTTGACAGGGGCACAGGAAAATAATTTTCTTGGGTGGCGAAAGCCAGGGTACCTTTTTGGCTAGGCTTGTATAGGCCCTAGGGCCAATAGCCTAGTACCTACCTATGAACCTATGATACCATACTGCTGATCACTAATCATCACCTCCCTTCTTAACCTAGCTTCCACTACTCTTTCCCATAAATTCATGCTGTGACTGATCAGTTTAATCCCTCTGTAGTTACTACAGCTCTGCACATCACCCTTATTCTTAAAAATCGGTACCAAAACACGTTTTCTCCATTCCTCAGGCATCCTCTCACTTTCCGAGATAATCTTGCTTATATGTTATTAAATTCTGATTTAAACTGTTGTTACCAGTCTGATGAAAAACACTTACTGTTTTTATTACTGATCTCTTTATTTGTATACAAATTGGTTGCACTGGGCTTCATGTTTTTTTTCCTTATTTGAGTTTCCCATGACTTTCTGTTTATGTTCTTTATACATTTTGAAAATAGTGTTTAATAACTAACATCCAGTGGGGGCTACTTTTTATATTTCTTTAACCATCTAAACTATCCAGTTTTGCAAAATAAATTGGAAAACCCTGTCTTTGATTTAATGTGCATTTGAATACTTGAAATGTCTTACTACTCATCAGACCCCCATAATGAGCCTGGTGAGGTGATATAAAGTACACCACAGTTACATAACCCGTTATTATATAATTAATTAAAGGAAAACCCTCAGTTTTGTCAGTGCTGTCTGAGCTTGTCTGGGAATGTTGACAAAAGAAGATTGTCTGATTCCTGTAGTCGTCCTTTCAGATTGTTGGAAATGGCTGAGCCAATGATGTGCTGTGCAAGACATGGGCAAAAGGGAAAAGGTTATTTTAATGTACATTTTCTGTCTTTTCCCCTTTTCTCTGAGTTTATGCAGCCTCAGAATTGGTATATCTAGAGAGATCAGAGGTGTAGGGGCTTGCTTCCTCCAGGGTCCAGTACAGATGAAGCATCACCTCTTTGATTTTAGAGTCTGGCTTCCTATGAATACACCATAACTTTCTCTCAGCATACCACTGCCCTCTCACTCTGCTCATGCTTATCCAAATTAGGTGTGATCAGTGACCTTGGTTCTTTTCCTGCCCTGTAGCCATCAGTTCCAGTCCTCATTATCTGAGGGTTGTTTCCTGCCCTGTTGCCATCGGTTCCAGTCCTCATTATCTGAGGTTCTTTTCCTGTCTGTTTTCATCAATTCCAGTCCTCATTATCTGAGGTTCTTTTCCTGCCCTGTTGCCATCAGTTCCAGTCCTCATTATCTGAGGTTCTTTTCCTGCTCTGTTGCCATCAGTTCCAGTCCTCATTATCTGAGATTCTTTTCTTGCCCTGTTGCCGTCAGTTCCAGTCCTCATTATCTGAGGTTATTTTCCCGCTCTGTTGCCATCAGTTCCAGTCCTCATTATCTGAGGTTCTTTTCCTGCCCTGTTGCCATCAGTTCCAGTCCTCATTATCAGAGGTTCTTTTCCTGCTCTGTTGCCATAAGTTCCAGTCCTCATTATCTGAGGTTCTTTTCCTGCCCTGTTGCCATCAGTTCCAGTCCTCATTATCTGAGGTTCTTTTCCTGCCCTGTTGCCATCAGTTCCAGTCCTCATTATCTGAGATTCTTTTCCTGTCCTGTTGCCATCAGTTCCAGTCCTCATTATCTGAGGTTCTTTTCCTGCCCTGTTGCTATCAGCTCCAGTCCTCATTATCTGAGTTTCTGTTCCTGCTCTGTTGCCATCAGTTCCAGTCCTCATTATCTGAGGTTCTTTTCCTGCTCTGTTGCCATCAGTTCCAGTCCTCATTATCTGAGGTTCGTTTCCTGCTCTGTTGACATCAGTTCCAGTCCTCATTATCTGAGATTCTTTTCCTGTCCTGTTGCCGTCATTTCCAGTCCTCATTATCTGAGGTTCTTTTCCTGCTCTGTTGACATCAGTTCCAGTCCTCATTATCTGAGGTTCTTTTCCTGCCCTGTTGCCATCCGTTCCAGTCCTCATTATCTGAGCTTCTTTTCCTGCTCTATTGTCATCAGTTCCAGTCCTCATTATCTGAGGTTCTTTTCTTGCTCTGTTGGCATCAGTTCCAGTCCTCATTATCTGATAATTTGTATCAAGATTATTTTTCACTTGTCTGCAATTAATGATATCTTTTCACTTGGCCATCCTTGCCAAATTCTTTCTCACACTTTTCTTCATGGTGTAGTGCTGCATATATTTTTTGTTATCATCAGAGAAGCCCGTACCATTTTGTTTCTTTGAGATACATCTAAACTGAACATGCTGTAGAGTAATAGGCCAAAGACTTACCCTGATGTAATCTAGTGGCCATTTCTTTTATTCCTGACATTCTCCTCTTCATCCAAACATTTTGTGTTCTGTCCTTCAGCCATGCAGCAGTACATATTTTTCTCAGTCTTAACCCACATCCCCTGAATTTTTTCAAACAACCTCCTCTGTGGGACGATGCTAAGGAAGGCCTTGGTGATGAACAAATAGACCATAGCTACTAGTAGTCATACAAATAGATCAGATTACATTTTTGCCCTTTTCAAGCCATGAAACTTGCTAGTTGTTGTCTTGAAGAATGTTGTACCTTAAAAAGGCAACCAGACCTTCTCTCAGGATTTTGTCCATGACTTTCCCTGCCACTGCTCTTACGATATCCTCTGCTCTCCTCCACCCTTGCATATGGGTCCCACTCCTTCCAGTCCTCAGGCAGCTGTGTACCAGTCAGCGACTTTCCTGAAGTTCTCTTTCCGATAATTCGCCAATTCTCTTGTCAGAGTGATGACAGCCCTGGGAGGCAGCCATCTTGTTTCTGCTTCTTAACATCCCTCATGGTAGCCATTTCCTTTCCCACCTCTTTCTGCACTGTAATAGTATTTGGTATTTGTCCATTACTTTCTGCATGCCGCCATATTTCCCTTCCCATCACAATATCTTCTACTGTCTTTCTTTCAGGAGCATTGAAGTAAAATATTCATTTAGTGCCACTGCTTTTCCCCCTGTCATCCATAATCTCCAATATAGCCTTCTTAGCTTGTCCAGATCTGCCCTCCTTTATTCATGTCCAGTATATTTTCCCAATAAAGCTTTCCTTCCAACTTACACCTTTGCTGCCCTAATCTTCTGTGTTACTCTTCTGCCTGCTCTAGTATACTGTGTTTCCTCAATTCCCACCCTGCCTCTCTTCCATCACTTGTATGGTATAGCAGCTTTTTCCCTAAACACTAATTTCACATTAGTACAGTCGCCTTGGCATTTTCTTTTTTGTGTCTTTCTCAGTGCCTTGTCTACATTCTTGAGCTCTCCATCCTTGACCTATTCCTATAGTTAGCTCAGTGCTTCAGTTTGCCTCCAAAAGCCTGAATCATCTTTACTCCCTCCTTTCTGGTTAGGATCACATCCAAAATGTTGTAATTTCATCTTTTCTTGTATACTCATGTACCAGGTGGTCAACCCTCATTCTCTGAGATCTCAGCCACCCCACAGTATCTCCCAATCCTGGAGCTTGCAATGTCCCAGGCTGTTGCTGGTGTAGTCATATTCTCTATGAATGCAACCCTCTTCAACCTACGTATGTCTCTCATGGTGTCTCATTCTTCTCCTTTAATGTGTTCAGCAGTTAGTGTACTTTCTACCTTTAGCTTAACTACCAAGACGCTTACCCTAGCTTTTGCCTCTGCTTTTCCCCCTTCATATGGTGGTGATCCTCCTGTTGTCTTACTCTGCACTTGATGCTCTTACTCCATTCTTCCTATCTTTTCCAGCAACACACTGGCATCTTTATGCCAAACATCCAACTTTATTACTGGACTATGTTTTTGGGATACTAGCAATGTCAACCTCTTCACCTTCGCTGTTTACCAGGCATCCTTATTGTTCCAGTCCCAAGCCCCTCTCCTTTGTCCACATCCTTATCCAGCCATTATATTCCCTATTTTTCTTTTTCCTTGGTCTGCTGGTTGTGGCACAATTAACACTTCAGAGAGTTCTATTTCCAAGACTGTTTCCTGTGATGTCACTGTCGTCTATCTCCCCAGCTTTCTACACCTCAACAATATCCTCTGACGGGTCATTGGTACCTAAATGCACCACAACATTCATTCCCATACTTTATAATGTCAATCACCCCTCCTTCTAGAACTTTCTAAGTCTAAAACCCAAAACAAGTTTTGTTATATTTTTATTTTTATCTCTCTTGCATGAGGAGATTATTTGTCACCTTTCTGAATGAATCTTTAATCATCCAAGTAATCACCTTGGTGAATGAATCTTCAGTCATCTTTATACCCAAAAAGGTTTATGTCTCTTTCATTTTCTACTTCACAGCACCTCAGTCCTTCTCAGTGCCTGTGCTGGTTGCATCTCTCACTCTCTCTACAGTACCTGCTTCATATTTCATCCCTCCCAGATAGTTGAAATTAAGGTATATTCCTCTAATCCTTTTCTCTTATTTCAGTCAGTCTCCTCCATCTTCCTCACTGCCTCCTATTGTTGCTACCCCTTCTCGCTCATGTCCCCTATAGGAGCTACTTCCCTGTTTCTTTCATCCTGTCTCCTTCCCATCTGTCTCAGTCCCCTCCCCTCATTCATTGTTTGTGATTTTGGTCCCTGTTTGGCCACCTATAGATCTCCTATTAATTCATCACTTGTCATTGCTGTCTGCTGCATACTTCCATTTGGCTTCTTTCTCTTCCAGTATATTTACTGGCTTCCTCTCCCACATTCTCCCATCACTATATTCTCTCTTGCCCAACTTGTCTTACTCTTCTAACAAATGTTACTCATATCTGCCTATCTTCTTCCTCCTACATTTTATAACCCAGTTCTGTTTCCTGGTCCCCTGTATCCTCTCCTTTATAGTCCCACTTTTCACATGTTTTACTAGAGTAGCCAACACAGTATTATTTCTTGATTCCATATTCTTTTCTGAAACTCGGCACATCTTCTGTAAACCTTATATCCTCTATAATCCTGAGACAAATCTCTGCCTCGTAGTCTGATCACCTCATTGACATCTCCCCCAGCCAAGCAGCCTGTACTTTTCCTTTGATTGTTTGTTTTTGGATCTTTCTCTTTTATCCTTTTTTAATATATTAGCATTTAAATATACCTTTATATCTCAGCTGATCTCACTCACCTGCTTAACAAATACTGGGCAAGTTAACAGGTAGATAAGAAGTAGCTTAAGTAGCAGTTAACCAGCTAACAACAAAAATGCACCTTAATATTTTGCCAAAGCAATTAAAAACAATGCTTGTTCTTCATTTTAGATGAAGTGTCCTTTGTACACTCCTTTTTATATTTGCTATTTGTAAGTAGGAGTCCTGAAATTAACACTGAATTCTCTACAGGTATCAAATGCAAGAATACGCTTTTTTTTGTAACTTTACATCAGAAGAAGGGAAACTTAACATGTCTGGAATAAGTAATTATGAAAGGAAAATTAAGCATACCACAATGTACTCTAAAGCTGAAAGGTTGCTTTTTAGCATTAACAGGCATCTCAAAACATAAAAAAATAGAAATTAAAATAACGGGTCTAATTCTCTTCAATAGTTAAAGCTGTAAAGTCTAAAACAATTGGCATAAAATAATGTGTTCAATATCTTTGCAAAAGTACACTAAATATACTTCATAAGGTTAAATTTACTAACTCAGTAGATCTTAATCACAAAGTGTAATTAAAATCTACAAGACATTCTAATATGAAATGCATGCATCAGTTATAAATAGGTATAAAACAACAGTTTGAACTGAAAACCACAACACTTAAATAAATAACTGAGACGTGTCAAGAAATGAAAACTAGAACAGAGATAATGAGTCCTGAAATATGACTTCAGACATTGAATACTAACTGTAAAGCGGGAATTAAATATGTAAAACAAACACATCTATATCACAATGCATTCAAGTAGTCTGCAAGACACTAGAATACAAACTGAAATCAACATTTGTATGCAGCTGTAAACCGTAAAGCCAAAAAATTAAAATTGTAAACAAAGAAGGCCGTAAGTACTACTGCTATATCCTTTCTCTCTTATCTTCTCCTACCAACCATCAGTCTTCATGAATTCTGAGCAATCCCATCACCAAGGTATCCATCAGGCTTTTTGATGGCATGACTGTAACCTGGGCAGGGGATTTATGAAGTGCTTCCAATATGCCTTTCCCGTGTGAATGCAAATGTCCATGTACCCCTAGGCAGCAGCTTAGTGAGCCAAACACACACCCAAAGTCTTCCCTTCTCTGAGGAAATTACAGTTGTGTAAGTAAACTTACCATAACAGTAGATGTTTGAATGATCATTGTTGCAGTAGCCTTAGCTACATGGGTTATATCTTGCCAAGGATATAACAGTTGTTCAGAGTTCAAAGCTTCAGGGCACCTTCCACATGACTAAACCATCAGTCAGCTGTTGCTGACAGGTTTGGGCTGCAAGCCCTTCTTTCCTGCCAACAGCGACAGGGAGACTGAGCCCTGAAAGGACAGTACTAGGAACAACAAATATATGTATTCACATCCTGGCATAACCATCACACCAGGAAACAAGGGGGATGGAGGGAGGGAGCGACGACTACAGCAGTGCTCACACTAACATGCACTGTTATGGTAAGTTTACTTACACAGCTATACAATATTCATCTTATGACTGCTGCAGTAGCCTTAGCTGTATGGGTAGATTACCCTAGCTAACCACATTTTGGAGGTGGTAGGAGAAGAATCAAGGAGACTCTGGAGAATGGTCCCAGGACTCAATCAAGCTTATGGTGCTATGTAAAAGTATGTAGAGAAAACCAAGTTACTCCTTCTAGAATACTTCTAGAATCTAGTCCTTTCTAAAAAGCCATAGATGAAGCCAAGGCCCTGGTAGAGTGGTTCTTGACCCTGCCTGGAGTAGTTTTGTTGTGGTGAGTATAACAAAAAGTAATGGCCTTAGATAACTATTTGGAAATAAGCTGCTTTGACACAGATTGTCCCTTCTACTTACTTTCACAAGAAATGAACAATTGATCTGAAGATCTGAAAGATATAATTCTGTCAAGATAGCCCCTGAGTTGTCTGTGGACATTCAAAGTATGAGGTGTCCTTTCTTCCTCATTTTTAGGATTAGGAAAGACAATGAAGAACTGGATAGTTTACCTTAAAGTAAACTCTGATACCACTTTAGGCATAAAAGAAGGATTAGTTCTCAAAGAAACCCCCTCCCTGTAGAAAATGAGACAGGGCTCACTCGTTATAAGAGCTTGCAACTCAGATGCCCTTCTTGCAGAGGTCAGAACAATCAGCAAAACTGTTTTCCATGTTAAGAACCTCAAGTCAGACAGATTAGCTGGTTCAAAGGGAGCAATTGTTAGCTTCTCTAACACAAAATTAAGATTCCCAAGGAGAGGCCACCAATTTTCTTGGAGGTCTCTTATGCAAAACCCTTTCAAAAACATTTTGACATGAGAATCCATTGAAAGAGGTGGATCAATTGACAGACATGCTAAAATGGCCAAACCTTGATGAAAAAGTAAGAAAGGTGACTCAGAAGCAGTGTGTGATACATTGCTTTGCTGTTCTCATCCGAGGCAAAGAAAGGCTAACCTCAGCTGGGGATATTGTTGGGAGGTGGATGGAATGTTTAGAGGAACTACTGAATATAGTGGATGTGCCTTCCACTGAGGAAGGCACTACCACTAGCAATTTGTGAGACTGTATTCATTTCTGTAGAGGAGGTCACTTTGGTGGGTAAACAGCTCTGGAGGGGTCATAGAAATTTGACAATCCTTCCTAAATGTATTTTGTGGACTTATGTAAATACACAGACTAGGTGATGTGCAGCAGTAGCCTCAGAACCCCTTACAGAACTTCAACAGCATCCAGACCCTTCAGCATTTCTAGTCAGGGCTCACACCTGAAGGATGCCTACTGTACCTCAGAATGTCTTATGGAAACAACAGAATTAAGGAAGAAGAAATAAACACTGAATTCTTATTGTAACAAAACATGCACCTTCAATCCAAACTAGATGACTTGGAAAACAGATCCAGACTCAACAATATAAGGATTTTTGGACTGCCAGAAAATATAGAAGGTAATAACATTACATCTTTTTTAAATACTTGGCTTCCCAAAACTTTAGATCTGTCAGAGGCATTTTCTTTTGGCATTGAAAGAGCCCATAGGTCTTTATCCATTTCTAATACAAATAAAAAGTATCCTAGATCAGTTATTGTAAGATTTTTATCATCTTATGACAAGGAGATGGTATTAAAATCTGCATGGGCTAAATCACCTATAAAAATTAATGAAGCAACTGTGCGCTTTGACAATGACTATTCTTCTTTGGTAATATCAAAAAGAAAGGTCTTTTTACCATTAATAAGAGAGCTTAAGAAAGCACAGTTCAAAACTCATCTTTTATTTCCTTCCAAACTAAAAATCTTTTTACCTGATGGCCCTAGAATTTTTGAAGACCTGGACTCTGCTTTGTTGTATATTAAAAAAATAAAATATTAGACAAAATAGAGGATATGGAATGGGCAAGTCCTTCGTTAAAAAGAATGGCAACAGGAACTTCTTGGAAGACATCAGAGAAACAAAAAAGACTAAAAAACAAATGACATGTTTTATATTTCTTTAAACTCTTTAATTACAGTTTCTGCATTTACAAGAAAACCACAAATATCTTAATGATTTGTACAAAGTTATTTTAATATGCAAGAACTGAAGTTTGTTTTATGAATAATCAAACTTTCATGAGGAACAAATAACCTGATATAAATCAATTTGTTTCTCTTTTGTGACAAAGAGACCTAAGGTTAGTAATATGATATATTTTCTTTCTTTTCTTATTTTAAATAATAGCATTCTCTTTAAACTAAACACATAGGGGAGGGAGAGGGAGGGCAGGGAGGGGGGAAAGATGAAAAGAAGGAAAAAAAGGGGAAAAATAATCTATTATCTCTTTAAAATTATTTATGCTGTTTAAGTATTACTGCTATATATTATACTATGACTAAATTACTTAAATACATGATATTAAATAATATGTCATGATATAACTGCAGTTGACTAGAACTAAAGCAGTTGTAAGTAATATGTCTCAGGTTTTACTTTATTAAAACAAACAGCAAGTAAATATCTATGTAGGTACTTTTTTTTTTTTTAAGGTAACAAGGTTCTGATAATACTGATATGTGTTTGTAACATACTCTGAATGAGAAAATGAAATGGGACACATAAATATAAGTAATGTTTATGTTAAATAATTGAAGGCTTGGTTTCACTGCCATAGAGACTGCAATGACTTGTGAAGTGCTTCAAGAAGGTTTTACACTGTATAAATCCATTTGCATTCAAAATGAATGTTTGTCACTTACTTTTATTAAAATTCCCACTAGAATGTTATAAGAGACAATTTAAGTTATAGGTATCCTCGTGAATAGTGTCCTCGAGCCGTTTTAAAAGCTTCAACGTTCAGAAAATGCACAGAGAAGCTGAAAGCAGCCATTTTGAACTTTGACCCCTGATTTCACACAGACTCGTTGCAAATTCAAGAAGTAAACCAGTTTCAGGAAGTAGAACTGCTGTAAATGCAGTATTGTGATGAAAAATGAACTTTATGACAACAAAATGTGAGTTTTTCTTTATAATAATTTACTTATTTAAGATGTAACTTATAAAATGTAAAAGTTATAATGATTTTTAATGGTTTAATATGCCATAGTAAACAAATGAAATAACTTAGAATGCATAGAAGCTAAAACTCATGCATATATGACTCTGAAAGCTTATATAATAGCTGCACTTTAATGCATATAGATGCTTATAATTTAAGGATATATAATATTATAATGCATTTATTTTAACTAAGATAAATAAGTATGTGCATTATTATGATTCTATTTCAGAAGAAAATGTCATGTGATACATTTTAAAGCTGCAGTGCAGATATATAAGATATAGCTGGCTTTCATCACAATGATTTATGCATAACTAGGGATCAACATTGCTTTGTAGTATGTTCTTTTATCTTATATGCTGAGAATAATCATTTTTATTTAAATGGTAAGAATAAGTAAGAGAAGGAAGCTTCTAGTGCATGCAGTTTAAAGTTTCAAAACTACTAACAGTACTGTTATGGCAGAAAATATGAATACTCTAATGTAAGTAATGTCTGAGTCATAATAGCCTGAGATAACAAATGTTATTGAATTCAAATGAGCATAAACATATAAGAAGAACCTATCATTACAAATTTTTATTAAACTGCCAAATGGGTATCCTCTTTTTTTTTTTTTCTCTCTCTCTTCTCTGCTCCCACTTTCAAGATTGTTAGAATGCTATTATGATAATGAACTCATTATATAGAATAGATGCACATAGCATTATTAAGTTGATTATAAAAGTTTTATATGATTATATGAAGCTGTTATATAACTTGTTTAAGTCTTGCTATAATAGATAATCAAAATAAATTAGTTTAACTTTAGTTAATAATAGTTAGTATTTAATTAATTTGGTGGCAGCTGGAGTACTGCTGCTTATAGGGGAATAACTTAAGTGGTATTTGCTACTCGAAGTTGGAGTTTTTAACTCCAGGCTGGATGCATTGTTTAATCCAAACAATATTTTCACCTGATTATTGTTATGTGTATATAGTTTTGACATCCACATCACATTTTATAAACTCATTGTCACTACAAATAAAAGTTAAGATCTCACAAAATTCCATAAGATTTTCACTAAATGCAGCTATAATTAATAGAACACCTAAAGGAGGAGACATAATAATACTTACTTTAGTAAATGCTATTCTGATTATAAGTTTTATATGTTTATAAAAGTTAAATGGTAACTTTAAAAGGAATTTCTTTAGACATTAATGGATTGAATAACCCATGTAAAAGGGCAAGTTTAATGAGATATATTAATCTGCATAGAGCCAACTTAATATTCCTTCAGGAAACACATCTCCTGAAAAAAGATATAGATAAATTAGCCACTAATAAATATACAGTCTTGGTTAGCTCAGAACACACACAGAAAAAAAGAGGAGTGGCTATCTTATGGAACAAAAATATGCCCATACCTAAAACTATTAAGTCATATAAAGATGACAAAGGAATGTTCTGCCTGGCTACAATACAGATTAATGGGAAAACATATACATTGATTAATGTATACTGGATACCAGGAATTGGCACTAATACAGTGAAACACCATCTCAATAAGATTATATCATTTTCTAAAGGAGATATTATTTTAGCAGGAGATTTTAACTGTATCCTGCATGAAAAAGATACTACTACTATAGGAAAAGGAAAATCACATCCAATGCAAAACATTTAAAGGATTTCATTAATTTATATCATTTGAATGATATTAATAATCAGACAGATTCTAAATCATTACCATATACTTTTTTTTTCTAACAGACATAAAACTTATTCAAGAATAGATAGAGTCTTTATTTCTAACCAACTGGTAACAGACCTAACTAATTCTAAGATCATTTCATGCCCTATATCAGATCATAATTCAATTGTTTTTGAATTTATGGTAAATATTACTTATAATGTTCAGATCAAAAGAATACCAACATACCTAACTCAACTAAAAGATTATAAAGATTATATACTTACAGAGGTGCAACATTTCTTAGACTTAAACACTATACCTGATGTCTCCATTATTCACATTTGGGATGCTCTAAAATCTTATTTATATGGACAAAGTATCAGATGGTATAATAAAAGGAAATCTTGGGACAGGGAATTAATAGACATTCAAAACAAATTAGACTCATATAAACATAATAATAAGGAAAATATTATGGACAAAAAAGTCATTGAGGAAATAAATAAATTAAATGAGAAATACAAAGAAATTTTAAGTCACAAAGTCAAAATAACATTAGAGAAATATAAATTTTTGTCTTACTCAATAAGTCCCAAATACTTACATAGACTTAAAAATAAAACAAAAAGGCTGAATAAACAAAATCACATCAAAGAAATTCTCTCTCCAAGGAAAAAGAAGAATGCCTCTAGTTTACCAGAAATATTAGATGATTTAGAAATCACTTTCATAACATTAACCATAATAACATTAATATGGATTCTAAAGACAAAATAAAGAACTTTATAATTACAAACATGAACAAAAAACTTAATAAACAACAGACTAGATTAATAGATAAAAATATTTCATATACAGAGGTTATCACACAAATAAATAAACTTAAATCAAACAAAGCACCAGGTAATGATGGTATTATTCCTGAGATTTATAAAATCCTTCCTAAGAGTACCTATTCATTAATACATAAGGTTTTAATTTCAGCTCAAAATGAATTGTCAATTCCCCCATCCTGGCAATACACATTTATTTCACCAATTTTGAAACCCAATAAAGATCCAACTAGATGCACTTCATACAGACCTATTTCATTACTTAATGTTGACTATAAAATGTTCATGAATATATTTGCTGACAGATTAAAGACAATCATTCCAAGTATAATAGATATAGATCAGACAGGCTTTATTATAAATAGAAATACTTTTGATAATATAAGGAGAACTTTAACTCTGATTGATTATGCAAACAGAAAAAAGAAAGATTTGGCACTCATCAGCCTTGATATAAGTTCAGCATTTGACTCAGTAAGTTGGGACTATTTGTTTATCTTATTGAAGTGTACAAATTTCTCTGATACATTTCTGAATTTAATTGAACATCTATATAAAGGAGCATTGGCTTACATTAAAATAGGAACATATGTCTCACAAAAAATACCCATATTAAAAGGTACAAAACAAGGGTGTCCACTTTCACCATTATTATTTACTTTAATAATGGAGCCTTGGGCTAATTTGATTAGAAACAGCAATGATATAGAAGGATTTGATACAGACGAAAATACAATATCTAAAATCCAACTTTTTGCAGATGATGTTTTAATTACATTAGCAGGAACAAATTCTTCTATGCAGTCATTATTTGATAAGATGACAGATTTCAAGAATATTTCTGGTTTGATATTTAATGAAGAAAAAACTAAAATATTACCAATATACACAGGGAAAAATGTTCTCACTAATGATTTTCGCAAATACATACCCAATTCAGGTCAAATAACTTATTTAGGCATAATATTAACTAAAGATATTAAATCCATTATACATAATAATTATAGTAATTGTCTTCATAATATACAAAATCATTTCAATAGTTGGAACAATATGTTTTTTACCATGGAAGAAAGACTCACAATTATTAAAATGATAATATTCCCGAAGATATTATACATGATACAATCAATAATACTCCCACCTACAAAAATAATTATTAAGAAATTAAATTCACAAATGTTAAATTTCTTATGGGCACCTAATAGACCTAGCATTGCATTAAAGAAACATACTAATAGTTGGTCTCAAGGGGGCATATCATTTCCATACTTTAATTTATATACTATCTCTTCTATTATAAAAGTTATAACATTGCTAATAGATCAGTCATATGTTGCAAAATGGAAGGAATATTGGGAATTAATTAGCATGCACTTCACAAAAATATTGTTAATACACAAAAATACTATTATAAACAATCCCATGTTATGGTTACTAAAAGAGTTTTGTACCTCATCTATTACACCAAAATATATAGCTAGTTACCCATTAAATATTATTATTAGATATCGTAATTTTATATATATACATCCTAAGTATAAGGAATGGAATTTTATCTTATTTCCTATAATGTATACACAAGGTATTCTTTTATCATCCACCTCTGAAAGAACTCTTCTAGTCACAGAGAATAATTTAAAGTATTGGTATCAGATGCTGTCCGACAATAAAGTAAAAAATGTAGACTTCTTAAAGCAAGAATTTGATTTGAGAGAAACATGTTGGTTAGAGATTCAAACTTTTAGACAACATCTTACTAACAAACTTGATTTAATGTCTTTAACAGTTAAAGAATCTGTTCTAATACTGATTGACTACTTGATATTAAATTTACAACATAGGGTTTCTGATAAAGGTATGCTTTCACACATACATAAAATTATTAGAGATGAAACCTATTATAGTTCAGATAATTACTGGAATTATTTCAATTCCATTAATAGTGAATTACCAAAACAACAAGATAAACAATATATATTGGAATCTGCTTATAAAACTACTTCTTCTATTAATTAGAGACTTTTTACCTGGAAATTTTTACATAGATCTTTCTATACACCCATAATGATGAATAAAATAAACAATAAAGACAACATATGTAAGAGATGTACTGTAGAAATAATTGCTGATTGGGCACATATGTTTTATGATTGTATAAAACTGAAGGAATATTGGATGTTAATCAATGATTTTTTGCAGGCTCTTTTCACAGATAATTTCATAGTCTCTAAATCACTTATATTATTTAACACCCCTGTTCCTAAATGTGTTAAAAAGTTAAACTTCCTTTATTATGGTCAATTCTAGCAGTGGCTAGAAAAATAATAACCAGAAACTGGATTTCAGATACTCCTCCTTCATTTAATGAATTTAAAAATGTTATGATTGAAGTGTGTCATATGGAACTAATGACAATAAAGTCAAGAACCATTAGGAAAACATCTTACTATAATATATGGGATACCTTACAAAACTTGTTAAAACAGTCTTAGTTTCATTAGTAAGATGTTACAGTTTAATTAATTGATTTGATTTAGAGTGGATGTCTTTGTAAATACTTTAGTTGTTTTATCAAATGTTATAACTGTTTATATGTTAACTGCTTGCATAAGATTGTTATAATATTTATTTTGTATGTTAAAACTAATAAACTTGTTTAAAAAAAAAAGAATGTCTTATGGAAGGTGGTAGAAGGTGCTACAGCAGTAAGGTATTTTGAGGCCATTGTTGAGTGCCATCTGTTGCATGTATTTTCAGAGTGGGAGTTGTATCCATATTGTTGGCATTAATCCAGATGAATTCAAGATGGGGGAAGGTGTCTTCCAAGACTCTGCCTTGTCTCACATGTTCATGATGTTCATGCAGAGAATATGAAGATTCTGCCAAGGATCACAGAATATCCAGGTTGGGGAGGTGAGGGTTACATCTCTGTTGTTTGCTAATAATGTTATGCACTTGGCCCTATCTGACTGAAATTTCCATTGGGCATTAGAGCTGCTCACTGTCAAATGCAAAGTGGTTGGAATGAGAAAGAGACCTTCAAAATATGAGATCATGGTTCTCTCCCAGAAAACAGTGGACTGATCTCAGCAGATGAGGGAGCAGCAGCTACCTCTAGTGGATGAGTTAAGTATCTCAGGATTTTGTTCACAAGTGATGGAAGAGGGAGTCAGGAGCCTGACCAGTGGATAAAGTGCAGTGCCAGCTGTAATATAGGTATCATATTGGACTGTGTTGGTGAAGTGGGGGTTACTACTTGAAATGTTGAAAAACAAAAACACAAACTCTAAATGATTGAAGGAATGGACTTGCATATACCAAGTCTGCGATGGCTATTTCCTGGAATATTCCATTTTCTCTGAGGTATGTGATGTAAGTTCAGGGGGTGTTGGTGGGCCCCCCTGCAAAAAAGAAGTCTAAAGCAGGAGAACAATGTTCAAGATTCACTCTTCTTCTGAATTTGTGATGTTTCTTCAGTCCTTTCACACTCAGCATCATGAGTGCTGACATTTTTATAGGAAGCTGAAGGGTGAGGTAAGTCATAGGGTGATATACTCAGGTCAAGGGTGTAGCTAGGCATACTCTGTGTACTCAAATGCATACAATTTTTTTCAGTGCATCTCTTGGAAATTTCAACACTCAAAAATCACAGAATGTTTAGAACTGTGTAAATCAATATTTACAACATAGAAATATACGAGTGTTTGCGTGACAGGAATACACCTCTCAAAAGAACTTTCTATGGGTATAAATGATAACAGTTGAAAATAACCTTCGCCCTTCCTATATGTCTAGGGGTGGCATTTTGAGAGTTGAGTACATTTTTAAAATGATAGGTGGCTGTCGAGGGTGACAACATTAAATATGAGTACAAAATGAATGTGAGTACAAAACGTAAATTTATGGTTATGAACTTTGAGTAATGACTGAAAGGATGAGATCACAGGTGCAAGCAGTGGAAATCAAGTGCATATAGGTTTAGCTACCTAATGAGGATGCCCTCCTGGGTACCTCCTGTGGAAAAAGCATCAGGAAAAGCCCACTGAAGCAAGGCACTGAGGCATACCCAGGACTCACTAAGGAGATTATCTCAATCTTCTGGTCTGGGAACTACTAGGCATCCCCTGCAGTGAGCTGGAGACTGTTGCTGGGATAGGGGAAGTCTGGTTCCCCATGATCAGATTTCAACCACTGTGATCAACACCAAGATAAGGGGAGTAGAAATGGATACATGGATGGATGGGTGTTTCTTTCATAGAATAGTATTAGAAAGTTATTTATTTATTTTCATTTGTTTACTGTGATAGTATGGCTAGGCATAGAATCCATTTTCACTGGCGGCTCAGGGAGAAAGGCTCCATTCTACAACCAACAGTAATACACAGATAGACACTAACATTTGAAAGGTGATAACATACAATAGTCTTTACAACATTTTCCAAAAGTGGGAGAACTGCATTTCACATTTGATAAAATATACATACTGCCATATTGCTGCTATTTTCAACAGAAAGCAAAATATCTTACAAGCGGTACAGTGCTGAGAGAGCTAGATTTGAGAACTAGAAGATAGGGTAGTTGAGAGTGAAGGAGTATAACAAAAGGGGGGAAGGGAATGAGTTACAGTACAGGTAGGAAGAGGATATGGAGGGAGAAGAGCAGGGAGGAGGCTGAGGAGGAGTCATGTTATAACCTGGTGCAGCACATTTGCAGTACCAGGAGTTGAGTAAGTGATACTTTAAAATTTTCAGTGCAAGTCCTGGAGAAAAGCTTCAGTATACCTGATAAGCATAACTTCAAACAATATATATACAGATAAACAGAAAGGCTCCAGTACACATATTAACAAGTATTTCATCATACATTATATACAATAATACTGTAAAGATAATAAGTATTGTCAATAGATATTACATTACAAAAACAAATTTTGTATAGTGTTATAGTGGGGACAAACAAGTACCAGGATCATAGCATTCCAAAATTCGTTAGATAGTTATGAGAGGGAATAATAAAGTGCAGTATTATGTGCAAAGGTTTGAAAAGATAAGTTTCAGCAGGATGTGTTTGTCTTGATATGATGTAGGTCAGCCAGGACTGAATAAAGAATAGCGCCAGGTGTCTGAAAAGTGATGTTTAAGTTATATTTTACAGGACCTATGGCTATGATTTGGTCTAAGGGCAAGAGGTAAAGAGTTCCATGTTCTGGAGATGAGTCACTTGTGGAACTACTTGATTTTGTCATTTGGAGAAGTAATTTATTAGTAGAATGTAGGGTTCTGCTTGGCTGATACTGTTGAAATGCATTACTTAGGAGTGGACATTGGTCTGACCTATGACTATGGTCTGACTTTGTATATGATTAGTTGTGAATGTGATGGATAATGAGGCAGACAATGTAAGGATTTATTGGGCATTAAGCTGCTAATTTTGCTATGTTATTATTGCATTGCTCTATAAGCCGTGGTGGTGCAGCGGTAGTGTTGTTGCCTCACAGCAAGAGGTTCTCCCATTTGATTCTTGGCTGGAGTGCAGGGAGTGCCTTGTGTGTGGTGTCTGCATGTCCTCCCCCGTGGTTGAGTGTTGTTCGAAAGACATGTGTAGAATGGGCATGCCTTCGTTGAAGGTTGGGTGTCGAGCTGGCACCTCGGCACCTGTAAAAAATCTACTGTCAATCATTAGCGGACCGAAGTTCCGCTGTGGCGACCCCTAACCAGGAAAAGCCGAAAGAAGAACATTATTGCATTGCTCTAGAAGACAAAACAGGGTCACTTAAAGTTTATAGGTATTGGAGCAGCAGAGAGAATTGTGGGGACTCCCTAAAACAGATATTTGAAATGTAAAATCTCAAAATTCACAAGTACCTAACATGCTAATTCTCTAACTCTGTAATGTCTAAATAAAGCACTAATAGAAATATTTTAATTATTATTCAGTAAGTTTATTCAGTAAGTATAGATTCATCTGCAGGAAACACTTTATATTATATATTTCTCTCATGTATAGATTGTGCATCCTTGTACACTTAGGACCTTAGACTAATTACAGCGTATTTTTATATTTGCAAAAAAATTTTACATTTATGCGTAACCTATGTGTAGTTTAGCAAAGCTTTGTAGATGTGGTAAAAATCCATGTCCGCTGCAGCTTGGCAGCATTGTAACAAATCAGCAATAATTAAATTATTATGTATTACATTGCGGGATCTACCATTATGTTGAGATAAGGATTTAAGGACATTTGGCCAGCTCTGTTGGCATAGAGGTAGAGAGTCCTGATTAAGATCCATGCAATCCATGTTAGATTACTTGCTCACACACCTGCTGGAACTGTCACAGGGAGGAGAGAACTTGCATGGCTAGCCCATCTCACTTCTCTTTGGGGATGAGGGGATGGGGTATGTGTCTGGCACGCTCACCATTGCAGAATCCCCAGTGGAGACTTTAGATCATGTGGATGTGTTGCCTATAAGGAGGAAAGGCCTACTGACTCCATACATAGGTAGGTATATGCACACATTACAGTGCTGTATTGCATGCCAACATCTTGGATATTTTGGGCGTGCACAATGGAGGCTAGGGCCTTAAAGATAAAATCCTGACCTGACCCCCCCACAGCTGGCTTGACCATCAGCGTTTGGGAAACATATGGGGCATAACACTGTTACCCAAAAGGAATTAATAGGCCAATAGAGTTGTGGGTGGGGGCTTGCTGGTTGAGGAAAAACAGGATATATTTACATTTATATTTTACGTCTTATGGCTTCAGAAATGTTACAGTAGGTACTTTTTTGTTAAGTATTAGGTGTTCACTCTTTGGTTTATCTGTCTATGTGAAAGGAAAGCTTACTCTTGTCACACTCTCCTTACTGTCCACACTGATCTGTATATATTGATTTTTGGACCTATAGTTTATTAATGTTTATTGATTACCATATGGTCTTCTAGGCAGCTTGCTACATTCTTTAAAATGTATATCAGTGCTTTAGTTGGACTGTTCTATTTTAGTTCTATTATCAACAGTATGAATAAAAAATGAAAATGAATGGATTATGACATAGGATTGTTTCAAGACTCTGATTAGGTTCAGCTTTATTTTTATTTACTGTATTAGATGTGCAATTTCATATCCAAACTGGGTATTAAAATTCAGTGACAACATTAAAATATCAATCACCGCAGTATGTTGACACAAAAACTAAATCAGTCTTGTACAACAGGTTATGTATACTTAGCCTTCTTTATATTCCTTCCAGCTAAGGATGCATAGTAAGTACAGATCATAATACAGTACAGTACAATATGACACATTATAGCTTGCAAACTATCCTGTTTCTGTAACATAGAAGTTAAATATATAAGAAGATTAAGTAAAAAATAATTCTAAAGTGGGAACAACTGGGAAATACCAAATTCTTCTGAGAGTTTATAAAGTCCAGTACCATAGGCAGAGGATATCGCAGGAAATGAAAATGTATAGCAGTCTCTGACACACATCAGTCTGGAAGGAATTTTATATAACTTAGAAAGTCAGACCTATGCCTTTATATCTGTTAGTAAACTTATATAGAATTTAATCTAAAAATGCATTGCCCTTGTATGCAGTGCAGTCTCTAGAATGAAAATGTCTGCATGCAATTCGTAACATAAAGTAATTTGATGATTTTGGTATGCTTTACTCATACTGTGCGACACACGTACATGCATATATGAACATTATAGGACAGAATGACATATTTTCCCTTAAAATATCCATAAAATGCTCAAATGTTCCTGCTTTTATTTATGTCAAGTATTCATCATATAATGGCTGAATGAATTCAGAATCCTCCTGAACTCCATTTACAAAATACGTTTATTCCAACATATTGAAAGAAGCTACAGAATAGCACATAGTTATAATAGGAATTATAAACAGCAGTTAAAAGCCTTTTTATTTGTTTGTTAAAAAAAATTGCCTATAAAAAATAAGTTGATTTTAATAAAAATATGTAGGTTTGATGGCTGTCATCTGCACCACACAAATTGTAATATTCCTAAAGTACTTTTTTTCCTATAGCTATTAGAAAGACTGATTCATGTCAATAAAGAAAAGGGTATGTTAACAGAGAGGGAGTTCTGTTGTACCATATTTAAAGCACAGTAGTAGGGTAAGTACCTTTAAAGCAAGTTAGCATGATAAAAAGTTGCTCATGCTCAGTAAATTCACGTGTAAGGAAGTTGTAACTAAACAGACATGATATATTAACCACATCATATATTTTGAGAGAAGGCCCATCTTTGACTTACAGAAGAATTGTGAATTCAAACTTTTAGACAAAAGAATAATGTTAAGAAAGCCAGCTCCACTGGTGAAGAGGGACAAAGGCACGTGACTATGTCCCAAGCAAACAGAATTTGATTAGCAGCTTGATAGAGCTGTCAGAGAGGATGGACATAACCATTTGTGGGAGGAAGGGAGGCACAGCCACTTACAGGTTGTAGTAATCCTTAGAATGGGTGGGGGAGTTGTGATCTGGGGATGGGCATATGGTGCACCAGAACACCAGGGGGATGGCAGCCTGCACTGACCAGGTGCTTGAGAATGTACACCTGCATAAGGGGAAGACATTGTGGCCGTTGTTGTGATATGGGTCATGTATCCACTTCGCCCATGGAAGAGGTTAGGTAAATAAGTAACAAAATACCGTCATTGCTGAGATGCTGGAGAGGACACATGCACCTCCCCTGGACAACTGTCATCCTGGTGGAGTGGGCAGATCCCTGCCACTAGGAAACAATTGAGTTCAAGACTGAATGGGGTTGATAGGTGCAGGGGCAAAAAGCATATTAAAAGAATACTGTTCAGGAAATCTCATTGTCTACAGGTATGTCAAAATGTTGCAGTACTTGTAAATATGCAAATAATATTCATACTTTTGTTCACTCACAGACAGTGACACTATGTTTTTATTGGGAGTACAAATTGGAATAGTAACAATATTGTTTATGTTGAAGTTTGTAAATGTAGTAAGTTTTATACAGGGTAGACAAAAAGAAATTTACACAGCTGTATACTTGAACTTCTTAATGTGATTACAAAATTAAATTTAGGCAGTACTTAGGACAAGCATAAAATAGAATGTAACTAAATGTAATTTTCACTTTTTTTGGTACTACTAAAATGTCAAGGGAGAAATGATGTGGTAGCTTTAAAAATGTTTTATTTATATCTGAATGCAAATGGCAGTTATGCTTGATTGTCTGTAGAAGCATCAGATTACATGATAAAATTTGTATTAAATCATATCTTAAACTGAGGAGTAACAATATAGATAATGCAACAGTCTTGATATACATATTATACGTGCATTTCATGTATTTATGCAAAGGTGCTTGCTTTATGTGTTTTAAATGTTTTATGATTAGTATGTCGTGCTCTTAATTTGACCGAATGCTAACTGAAATATATATATATATATATATATATATATATATATATATATATATATATATATATATATATATATATATATATATATATATATAATACATACTGCAGGAGTAGAGCTGTCTGAAGAATTGGTGCCTATACACTTTATAATAAATTTATTTATTTATTTATTTATTTATTTATCTTGACTCGTTGTTTGTGCTTATTTATAATTTATTCTGTGTTGATTTTAAATTCTAACTGTGCAGTAAGAAGATGGCTTGTTTTATCTTTATTGATGTCTCAGAAGTATCTGACACCACAGATCACAACAGATGTTCATTATTATGATCACTGCTGCAGTAGCCTTAGCTATATGGGTTCAACTATGCATAGGATATAACATCTGTCCAGCTTCCAACATGTCCTAACCATTATTCATCTCCTGTTCTGTACAAAAAGAACTGTTTGGGCACCAAGCCCTTTAGAGCTTTCCTGTTGCAGAAGAGAAGGCCATATTCTTGGCTTTTGAAGCTTGACAGTTGGCTAACACTTTCCATTGCTGGGCAGTTAAGTTCTCTTTGGGGATAAAACCTTTTACTTTTTAATTATATGACAGAAAGTACATTTTTTCTAGGGAAAATATTAATTTTAAGGTAGGAAAAAGTGTTTTAATTGACCGTCACATCACATGGCACTATCATTTTTAAACAGAAATATTTTTTTTTTTTACAGTTGTAGAAATTTTTGTGGAAATAAGTTGTTAAAACTAATTTAAAACTTATTTTTCTTTGGTAAAAGTTGTATTTTACTTTTGAGGGTTAGGGTAAGTGTACTTTTCACTGTGTTTTTGTGGAAAAAGTGACTTTGCTAGTTAGCTGTTACTACTGTATGTAGTGCCTGCAACAGACTAATCCTCCCAAAGGAACAAGGTGGCCTAGACCTAACTGATTTATATTTGTACAACCTGGTTATTAATGCAATAAGAATAATTAAAGTTATAAATTCACTTTCAAATCCTACAGCATAGCAACCACTCTGGGTTAAGATTTGGCACAATCACTTAATCAAATACCTTTGTAACCCCTTAGCACTACCATATTTGAAGTGACAGGACATCAAAAAAAAAAAACGCTGCTTTTACATCCGAAAAACTATTGCTATTTGAAAAAAAATGTTTTAATATTCTAAAATTAAATAATATACTTGATTTTTTCAACCTATTAACATGAATCCAAACTTTAAGCTGAACAATATCTTGCTAGGCCGATCTTCTTTTCCACTTATCAAGGGTAAATTGGTCATAGATTTTCTAAAATAAAATCCCATCTCACCAGAAAATATAAGATACAAGATGAAGCTTCCTAGGGGCTATATCTCCATATTAAATCAGATTTGTTTTCTATTACACAATTGTTTTGATTCTGCGCAATTTGATCTCGATACCTTAAATTTTCATACTCAGCTGTTGTCCTCATTACAATCAAATTAACCTCTTTCAATGCATATAAACTAATTTTAAAAAATCAAATATAGTAGCACCTATGTCTACTCTCCATACTGTCTCGGAAACAATCTTAACCTTACTTATGAGGATTTACATAGCTATATGAAATTTAATATCAAATGCATACCGCTTAAAAATTATTTTACAACTCAGTTATTGATTTAAATAATGCTTACATGACATCCCCCACAACTGCATCCTACTTTCCTACCTATTTACCAATATTTAAAGTATGCAAAGCTCATGAATCTGACTTAATTCATATAATTTGGAAATGCAAATACTCTTTTCAAATTTGGTAAAATCTAAAGTCCAAATTACAGTCCTTAGGATATCAAGAAGAAATGTTCACTATGACATGCTGGTGGCTCATATAGGTATTGAATGACTTGTAGCATTCAACCTAGAAGGACAAGCAGAAAGCTATGCATGTTTAAGACATAGGTAAGACTCTGGCCCTGACTAGAATTCTATAGTCACCTAAAATTATGCTAAGACATCAAGGGAAGTAATTGGCTTAAACAATTAGCTAAGTAGCTGTTGATATTGTAGAGGGATCCAGTATATGACATCTTACAACACGATAACTGACCGCCCAACTTTCTTTGCTAAGAATGGCCTGCAACTTTTGTTCCATAGATTCTGCATACTGGCAAAAGCACTTCCTGCCCCATACTGCCTTTTAAAGGCAAAGTCCACCTTCAAGACATTGCCACATAACAAAAATACTTTCAGTAAATTCCAGTCTGGTTCACATCAAGTTTGCTCTGGTAATTGCCAGTAGTTTTAGCAATAAATTACAGATCTCTAAGCTGTCCTGCAACTCAAGGACTTTAAAAAGACATGAATTCATAGGTGTATAGTAGGTTAATCACCACATGAGCCTTTTTAAGCCTAGCTATGCATCACAAACATATCAGAAATGTTTAGAGACCTTAAGATTATTCTAAGGGATATGTGTAGGCTAGAGCTTGTGTGGTCTAGCATTTAATGAATGCAGGTGTCCATTAGACACATAGATGCCAGGCCAGGATGAATTTCTGAATCCACATCTACTGGTCTACATTATGCTTGAATTGAGTTAGAGAAGAATTCTGCTTCAAATGAATGGGAAACCTGTTCCAGAAAAGGGGTATTCTCTGTGGCACATACCGGTCCCTCTAACATGCCCTATTTATGTTGCAAACAAGGTTTTATTCCTTAGATTTATGATGCTATTTGTTCTGTCGATATGCAGAAGTTCCACCAGAGTGGGATTGAAGGATGCCTTGCGTGCCAGACATAGATCACCCTTCAACAGTCTGTAGGAGACTGCGTACAGAGATAGCACTTTGAGGTAACCTGTGTAGGACATGTTGTGTATGCCCTGTATCATTTTTGTGAGCAACTGTTGTGGACATTACAGTTGTTGCATGTGTCTGGTCAGGGACATACTGAAAGGGATGTTGTGATCAATGAGTGATCTGATAAGGGCCGAACAGAATGGAGCAATGACTTCTTTGTACCTAAATGCCATAACCTTGCTTATAAGTTGCATAACATAGAATAATCTTCTTAGTGCCATAAATGCATGATGGTCAAATGACAGGTTACTGTCTACATGTGTACCCAAATTCCTGACAACTGGATCTACTCTTAGGTGTGTTATCATTGAGATAGTTTCCAGGTGTGGCCAACTTCCCAAAGGATGCTATTATGCATTTCTTGACACTGAGTTTCAGACCATGGTTCTGACACAAGTTATTTGTATGAGTCAGCCATTCTCGGAAGATATTTTTTATCTGGGGGGTGATTTTATGACTAAACCTAGTTTGCAGTTGTCAGCACACTTGGTCAGCCAGAGGCCCTTAACATTGGCCTTGACTTCAAAAAAGTAGATGCCAAAAAGGAGTGTACCCAGCACAAATCCCTGATGGACTTCACTAGTAAGTGACGTTTTGTGGAGATGGACTCCCCTATCCTAACTTATTGGGTCCTATCTGAGAGCCACATGGCTATCCACTGGGTGACCTAAGGGTTTATGCCTGATTCCATGTGTTTTTCTACAGTGCCTGGATGGGGTATTGCATCAAATGCCTTAACCATTTCAAGGTAGGCAGTATGCACTGCCTTGCTCTCATCCATTGCTTTGCTGACCTTCTCAAAGGAGTCCATCAGTTTGAGCAGGCCTGATCTTTTGTTGGCAAAATCAAACTGGGTTGGCTTCAGTGTCTGAAGATTTCCTATGCCATTGTTAATCATGTCCATGATAATTATTTCCATAACTTTGCAGATGAGGCTGGTCAGGCTTATGGGTCTTTAGTTTCTGGGATGGCCCACCCTAGTGCAGAGGGATGATAGCTGCAATTCTTTATTCGTGTTGTATGAAGCCTGTTTGGAGGCTATGGTTAAATAGTGCTTCTAGAGGTCCTGACAGGTTCTGCTTCATGCTATTTAGGAGTCATCCCAGGATATTATTGGGGCCCACTGATGTGATAGTCTTGGCCTTAGAGAGTGTGGCGTCGACCTGATGTCTAGTGATAGTGGGGCGTGGGTTATGTTCAATGTTATTTCGAGAGGGGTGATTGGGGAGATAGAGAGGTAAAACTGGAACTGAATTTGTCAGACAAAAGATTTGCTGCATCTTCTGGCTCAGAATAGGTGACTTAATTTATAATTAATTCTGCACATTGTGGTATACTGTTTTTGAGTTTGTGGACATAGCAAAAGAATGCATTATGGTTGTCCTTGTCCTGGAAAGCTATTTTTACTTCAAATTTGGCTTTGGTAGACTTGATTTATTCCATGAGTTGTTTGTTTAGCTTGAGTTTTTTTTTAATCCAGCTGGGTGTTGCACTTACTTATATTGCTATGAATGTCATCATTTTGTTGCACAATCTCTTTATATTAATGCTTATTTACACAATATGATGAGCTCCCAAAATTCAACTGCAACATTTCCAACCTTCCATGTAACTTCAGCAGACACTTATGCCATTGAATTTTACTTCCATCTAACAAAACAGCATAAACCAAACAGGTATCAGAACCAAATATATTGGAGAACATAAAAATATTATACTCAGCTGCAAAGGCCCCAAAGATTTCTAACCAAGAAAATAAAAAGTCTTAAAAATCTTCAACTGTCCCAAAAGGTTAGCATGATTCTCTTTACACTTAATAGCCTACTGGCTGCTTGGGTTGTCTAACATTTTGAGCCATGACAGACCCAGTCCTATCTGACCTCCTATTTATTTGCAAAACCATTGCCTCCACAAACACCCTCACTAGAGAACTAAACCTACACCAAAATATAAACAAGACTAGTTGGAGGGATAGGTTCCTGACACAGCATATTCCCAGCACATGGAATAAGTTGCCACTAAAGGTCAAACAAAGTACTTTTGCTGTCTTTGAGTTTAGTCTTATTGACTGGATGATAGACACAGATTTATTCCAGGCTCATCATATAAGGCCCTACTCAGTTTAGGAGGTAAGCAGTATTACTTGCTTGACAAGGCTCACAAGAGCTTTTACGTTTGACTGTTTAAATAGGTTGTATAAGGCATCTTATGGTCTTCTTGGTTGCTTGCCTAGTAATATTCCTATGCTCCTATTAGACTGATGCAAGCATTGTCATCAGTTGTAAAACATATATAAAGGAATACTGAGAGCTGTAAATGTAATTAAAAATAATATAAAAAAGTATGATGTCTGTAATGCAGCTAAATTATGGGGAAACATCTGAAGTGGGAAAAGGGGATTTCAGTACAGAAAACCTAAAAAGGCATAAATGTTATATTTCCTAAGATTTGAGAGAAAGATAATGAGAAAATATAGATAAAAGAGAAAGATAAAAATAAAACATAAATATGTAGTAGGGCAGTTTAGCACTTAGCTGGATAATTAAAGAAACTGGACTTTTTGGACTGTAGAAGGGAGAGAGAGCAGAAAAGACATCTCAGTGTGTTGGACGTTATCAAAAAAAGAAGGATGTTGAAGAAGTTAAAGTAAACCTTTTAAGATTAAGCTGAATGTTTGAAAGATTACAATTGTGTTCAAAAACTTTGGGATGCTTTGGAAGCTGGCACTGAGACTCCTGCTTTGAACTTTCCCTAGTTTGCTAATTTTGTAAGAAACTGGGAAGTTCACAATTATACCTTGTATGGCATAAATTACTATTTTCCTCAAAATTTAGCCAAATAAAGAACAGTGCCCAACATTATTGTTAGAGAATTTATTCTTTTACTTAAAGGAATGACTCTGAAGAAATTTCCAGCTAAAGCAGATAAAACCATGCCAGTATAGTTTTCATTTGTTCTACTGACTAGTGCACCCATTTTGGTACTATAGTCACAAAATTCATACAGGGTCTCCCTTCTGTTACAGACATGAACATTCATAGGGTACTAACCAAAAGACAGGTGAAATCACTTATGGCATCCCTATATCTGGGACTACAATACATGACCTGGTGTCTAAAGATAACCACCGAATCAACATGTCCAGAAGTGGAATCATGAGCAATGAAAGGTGAATCCCTTCCACAGCTGGAGGCAACGATGGATTTGCATGTGCTTTTTGACACATACATAAGATGCATATGTTTATGGCATTTACTGTTTCCCTTTTCCCTCCATGACATAGTTGAAAAAAGATACCGGGATATAACAGGGCAATGGGTCATTCAGGAAGATGACACAGACATTTGTTAGCTTTAATGGATTAGCTTACAATATTTCTGATGGTATTCATTTATAACTAGCCATCGCCAAATAAATTACCAAAACATTATTAATGTTATCTCTTATATGGGTATTCCTAAAGTAAATCTAAGTGGCCAAGGTCAAAATGTTTTAGTTCTCACCTACAAGAATCATACAGAACATTTACCCACAGTTATATTATAACCTAAATCTGTCAACCAGAGATGGGCTTGCCAAAGAATACTGAATTGCAAAGTCCTAAAACTAGCAGTCAGAAAGAAACACACACACACACACACACACACACACACACACACACACACACACACACACACACACACACACACACACACACACACGACCTGCTATTTTGAATGTCCTTTGCTCCAACATCTTTTTTTTTAATTTGATAAACCAGCTCCAGAGCACATAGATTTTTATTATGACTATGCTGCAGATAATCCTGGCTGGATTACCATCTTGGCTGCTGGAGAAGCTAGCTGCAGTTGGATGGGAGTAAACAGCTGGTACAAGAAAACAGGGCATTGATGAAGTCTATCTGCAGGAGCACCACCTTGGGGAAGACCTGGTTTTGCAGCCCTCACACTAGGGAAATAGTAAATGCAAGCTTGCCAAGGTGAGTGTGCACCCTAACAGGGGGCACAGGTAAGAAGAAGCATGCACTCACAAATGCCCAGCATAGCACGCATTGCATCACCCTTATCAGCAAATGAATGGGATATGTTGTGAGTGATCATGATCCTCAGCTCCTGCATATCTCTCCTGGTGTTTGAGGAGGATATGGGTCAGGGAATTAGAGGATGATCACTGGGGGAGAGATAAGGGCTAAAAATCAGTATACCAGTACCACTTTAATTCTGTATTCTTGATATAACTGTTTCTAATATACTACTTTTTCATCTCACACTTTATTCATCAAATCACAGTTAATTGTCAAATATATGTTAATGTTAATGATCTGCTGAATACGGTTTGTTTATTAAACCAAATGTGCCCAAATTAGGGCTCCTGTCCCCTCCTTATCTTGTGTTACCCCATCATGCCTTTTTCCTAGTTTCATTTTATCTTAAATTAATAAAAAATATAAATGCCAAATATAAATTCACATTATCTTGGTATAGGCTGCATTTTATTAAGGACAGCTTCAAGAAAATGTAGCGTCTGTCTTTTAGTTTCAAGATTTTTGTGATTCAGTTTTCTGTAATGCTTCTTCCTCAGGCAGCTAAGTTCCAAGAAGAATTCAACAAGATTTTGAAATTAATGCATAGAAACCATGCACTGTTGAAAGACAGTATGGGGTGTATAACTTCCCTGTTACTGTTCACTTATCAAAGCTTCTCACAGTTGTCCTTTTAGCTGCTTTAACATTGTACACCCCTTTCACACCTAGCATCTCACCCTTTCTCCACCTTTCCCATATCCTCTTGAATACTTTTGGTGATTACTTCACCACTACCCATTCTGCTAGTCTATTCTGAGGGTTCATAACCCTGTTTGTAAAGAAGTACTTTCAGAGATCCAGTGAAAAAATATTCCTTATGTTGCCTTTGCCTCCCCCTTCTCCTCCTGTCCCTTCTGTATAACAGATTTCTTCATATTTCCCTGACAGTTTTTCTCACCGATACCATATCTTCCCCTGTCTCGTCTGGTTTTTAACAGACTACAGAACTGTTGTTCCTCTAGCTCTAGTATTTAGTTATACCCTCTCTCCTCCATTTCACATGTCATTCTGGTGGCTTTCTTGAGGACTTTTCCAGAAGGCATATGTCCCTTTCATTGTACAGCCTCCAGAGCAGGATACATTATTGATGTGGATGTGATCTGACCAAGAACATGTAGATTAGAAGCATTGTCTCTGTTTCTGGAGTCCATCTTCCTGAGAATATAGTCTAACATTCTGTTTGCTGCTGCTTTTGCCCTCACTTGGGTTGGAGAACCAGAAGGAAAATATGTCATCAACACTCCCAGATCCATTTTTTCTGTTGCCATCAGTTCCAGTTCCCACCTAATATTTCACCCTAGCAATGTTGTGGCTCAGGTTTAGTACAGTGTATTTGTCTGCACTGAACTTCAACTGTCATCTTATTGTTGACATGATCAGGTTTTTCATATCCTTCCTTTGAGTCTTCCCTCATCCACTGCTGCAGCTATCATGGATCTGGGTTTGATCCCTCCAATTCTGCAGTAATAATTCTCTTTTTTCTGCCATTATCCAAACCATCAAATACATGGCCTACAATTCAAATATGCAGTATTGCTGAAGTGCAAACCTACCACATCATTAAAAGGGAAGAAAAAAAACTAAAAAAAAAATTGCTTAAATATTTTACACTGCACTTATAGTAACCTGTGTGGTGATAATTGGTTGTGCTTCTCTGCTTTTTGCCATGTTTTAGCTAAAACGTTTTCTGTTTGCATTTTTTAGTTTGTTTTGAGACCTTAGTCTTGTAGCTTCATCTGCAGATATGGGAAAAGTATGTATTACTGCAACATTTTAGCATTGTTTATACATTATACTTCACTTCTAGTCCCATAAGTAGAATTACATGTAAAAGGTAGCATTTTGTATTTTGAGCCTAGTCTGGGGCCTCAGTCTTGAAGTTAATTTCCAGTTGTGGCAGGATTGCCAGATTTGAGCCTCATTTATTAATTTATTTCAGTATAGTCTGATACCTTAGTCTGTGGTGGGACTGCAGTAATGGCACTATTGTGAATTCTTCTCCAGGATTTGTGCTCAGTACTTTTTGCAGCTGTATATATCTGCTTAAAGTTGCATTCCAGTAGTCTGGTGCCTTAGTCTATGGTTAGATTGCAGTAATGGCAGTATTGTGTATTCTGCTCCAGGATTTGTGCTTCAATACTTTTCATAGCTGTATACACCTGTTTAAAGTTGCATTCCAGTATCTTTCTGTTTTCCTTGCTACTGTTTTCTCTTCTCTTTGAACTTGCCCCAGCTCCCACTGAGACTTTCAGATAAAAGTTTCTTGAATTCTAACCATAGGACTAGAGTTCCAATTTGAATTTTTTTACTAACCCTCCCAGCCTTCTCTTGTTATATTTTTAAAAAGCTGTGTCTCTGGCTTCTGCCCCTTATGGCAATCTAACTTCCAAAGTCCCTCCCTCCACTCTTTCACTGCTATTGTGTGTCGTGTAAACTATTTAAGTGCTTTTCCACCCATTGTTGTCCATACATCCACAATACTAAATGCCCACTCAGCAAACCAGTATTGCATTTGAGTAAACTTCCCTTACTATAAATTGTCTGCTGCTCTCATTTTCCCAGAACCATCATCTGCTGGTTGTTCTCACTACACTCTGGGGATCGTGAGTTAATCCTACTCCATCCTTGGCGGGTAAGAGATTTACTGTATTGTCTTGCACTTCAGGTAACTGTATTTTTGCTTTATTTATTGATTTTGCCTTTAGATCATTCCAAAGGTCCTTATTACTTGAAATTGCCTGGTCAAGGTAGTTTATTTAAGTTGTAGTTTGTTGTAGCATTACACTTGCAAGAAATCTTTCTTGGCGTTTTTATATCAAGACTTTAGCAGTGCCCTGTACAAACACAAACACCCAAAAAATAATTTTATTTTCTATAAGAATACCCTTAGAACTGAAACCTGTAACTTAATGTGACTAAAGCAAAGCCCTGGCATGGAGACAAGCTTAGAGCAGCTAGTTTTCACATTAAATAGCACAACTATCAAATCTTAGCACAGTCTAACCTAGTCTAGTGCCAAACCCCAGAGACCACCCAAGGAGACCTTTGTATAACCAGTCCACAGCCTATAGTAGCCCACCCATGTACAGGTCTGGACAATATGGATATGCAATTTTCAAATTTCTCTGTAATCAGCTTGGTAAATATGGTATCCTGAGACAATATAGCAATTGTCTCATGTTCACAGAAAACCATTTAATCCTTAAAGAAACAAGCACAGTATGTCAAAGATAGGCATACACAATTTCACTGGAGGCAAAAATCTCGTATACAAACAAGGTTGTCAAGAACACACACATACAGTACATCCAACACACAAAGTATCCATCACACATATGGACCAACTTATACTGAGACACTAAAAAGCAATCTACCCACATTTCAAGGACTTCCTAAGCCTATAAATGGCAAAGCCTATCCTTGGCAATCTCTAAATGACATAGTAAAAGTAACACCAAACACACACACACTTACACCCAGTGGAGCCCCAACAGCAAAGAAGCCAAGCAGACACATCGCCCAGGACTCTTGCCATAGGGACTCCATTGTACAATGCACAGATGCCCCACTTGTCAGAATGAACAAGGAGAAGATAATGGTTAGCTGCTCATCTGGAACTAAGATCTGCCAAGTTATTCACACACTCAAGCCACTACACCACAGGTACCAGTATGGGGTCTGTATTAGGTCAGTGAAATGGCATTCTGGCGAACACCTTATCATTGACCCATAATCAGCAAAACTCACTTAGGCAATTTGCTGAATTCACTAAGGGCAATGAAATAGTTGCCTGAAGTGCAATGGACAAGTAGTAAAATCTCGGAGTTGATATATATATATATATATATATATATATATATATATATAGTTAGGGGGATGTGGAGGTGAAGCCCCCACTTGGGGTGGTTCAAGTTTAACTGTACATTTGTCCATTGTGCTTTGGGCAACTATTTTGTTGCCCTTAGTAAATTCAGTGAATTGCTGATGCAATTTTCACTGAATACGGGTCGATGATTAGTCGTTCGCTGGAATGCCATTTCGGTGAACTAATATAGACCCCCAGTATGATTCTGTCATTGTACATGTGGGAATTAATGAACTGAGATGTTCTTCCCTGGACTATTTGTAGAGATACATTGCTGATCTCTCTGAATATGTGTCTCAGGCAGGAATGTGCCTTGCAATTAGCAGCATTTGACGTTCACCAAGAATGATGCCACAGTAAGAACAAAAGATGATTTCTTGTGTCTTTCCAGGAGATTTAGTATTTTTCAGAATTGGAGGGCATGGTTAAGAAACCACATTGCTTTGCAAAGGATAGTCTGCACCTGTCTCCCCAAGGCTTTTGAATAGCAGCTAAAACTTTATCCATTCCCTTAGAGCCTTTAGACAATGCCAGATTGACAAACCTATTGACATAGCAAATAAAACCCTAAGAAACTAAAAGTGTTATTGCACAATGCTAGAAGCCTAAACAAGAAACTCCACACCCTACAAGCCCTTCTCACTTTGGAGAATACAGACATCTATGCCATTACTGAGAAATGGTTTAAATCCACAGAAAGTATTCTGGCACTGCAAGGCTTCCTTGTCTTCCACAAATTTAGAACATCAGCTGCAAAGACAGGGACAAAAATGGAGGACACTCAATCTATATTAACAGAAAGTATAACTCTATCTTGGTTAAACAGGATGATGCCCTGGAATTTATCCATCTGGAAATCACCACAGACAAAGTCCCATATCATATTCTAGCAAGCTATGGGTCACCCTATATGTCCCTAGAATCCCATAGCTCATACCTAGACCTGTTGGAGACACTCACTATTAAACCACATTTCCTTTTCATGGAAGAGGTTAACTACCCCTCTATAGACTGAGAAACATACACTGCCTCAAACTCACAGGCATAATAATTCCTGGACTTTATTGACAAAAATACCCTTGACCAGATAGTGCACACACCCCCCAAAGTTTTAAACATACTGGACCTAGTACTCACCAAGATAGGAGAATGTTGCATCATCCCCCGTTGTCACATCCTCACTGGTGAAGATGGATTACAAAACTATCTCCTTCAAAATAAAATAATTTTCAAAATTTAGTGGCCCTCCCAATCCCAAGTTTACAGCAACCTATACAGAATTGTTCACAGAGACCCTATAAAACTGTAATTGGCTGTATAGAGACTGTTGTACGTACTAGAAGTAAGCCCAAAACAAACTCTAAAAACAAACTACATGGGTGAAATCCTAACCTTAAATGGGTATATAGCAAAAGGAAAAAAAAAGTCATGGTTAAAATCAGGAAAAGCAACTCACATAATGATAGCAACTCCCTAATTAAACTAAGCAGGAAACTTCTTATTCTTCTTTTGGCTTTTTCCCGGTTCAGGGGTCGCCACAGTGGATCATCTGTTCGCTTGTGATTGGCAGTGGAGTTTTACAGTGTCGAGTTGCCAGCCCGGTGCCCAACCTTCCACAGAAGGCATACACACGCACGCTCTCACGCCTGGGGCCAATTTAGAGTGTCCAATCCACCTACAGCATGTCTTTGGGAGGAAACCGGAGCACCCAGAGGAAACCCATGCAACCATAGGGAGGACATGCAGACTCCACACAGAAGACACCCCAGCCGAGGATCGAACCGGAGAACCTCTTGCTGTGAGGTGGCAATGCTAACTGCTGCACCACCGCGGCCACTCAAACTAAGCAGGAAACTAAAAGGACTAATTAAGTCTAACAGGGCCAATGATGAAGTCAAGATAGCCTCACAAGCTAAAGACAACCACAAGGCCTTCTACAGCTATGTTTGAAACCACAAAAGCAGCACACATAAGTGTGCTGAACTGGTGGTCAGTGGTGCCACCTTCACTGAGCAGAGTGACATAGCAAATTTGCTGGCTGACAAATTCAGCTCAAACTTCACCCCCACTCCCATCCTGCCTCTCCCATGAAATACCTACTAGCTTAACACCCCCCCCAACTAATAACAGGGAGCAGATCCTAGTGGTACTTGCTAAGGCTAAAAACACAACCTTAGTGGCACAAACATATCTCAGGATGCCTTCAAAATGGTTGAAATATGACCTATCAGGACCACTTGAGTCACTTTTCAACTATAGCCTCAAAAGAGGCTTTGTATCACAAGAATGGAGGACTGCAATGATTATCCTACTTCACAAGGGTGGACTATCAATTGATACTGGAAACTACAGACCTATTAGACTGACTAGTCTAATTTGCAAAGCCATAGGATGAATTATCATGGAAATGATCAACAAAGACATATGCAAACTTCAGACACTGGACCAAACCCAGATTGGCTTTGCCAAGGGAAGGTCATGGCTACTAAATCTGGTGGACTTTTTTGAGAAGGCCACCAAGGCAATGGATGAGGGAAAATGGTGCCTATCACCTACTTGGACTTGGCTTAGGCATTCAATATACTATCCCTCTCAGATATAGTTGACAAACTCACCAAACTGGGAATAAACCTCTACATAACTTGCTACATTATCAGCTGACCCACTGTCAGGACCTCAGAACTCAGGACTGGTTAGACCACCTCCACTAAGAGAAGAGTCTCCAGTGGGGTACCTAAGGGCTCCATACTGGGACTGCTCCTATTTAAGTTTTACTTCTTGGAGGTAAAGGCTAATGTTAAGGGCCTTTGGCTGATCACATTTGCAGATGACGGCAAACTGGGAGCTATCACCGATTCCCCCCATGACACAAACATCTTACACGAGGTCTAACACAGGAAAATAACTGGTGCTAAAGTCACAGATTAAAACTCAATGCCAAGAAGTGCATTATGGTGCCTTTTGGGAAAACTGCCACCATGGCTAATCCATAGATAAGACAGCTCTAAGAACTGTCCTGGTAGTCAGGCATCTGGGAACATATGTACACAGTATTCTGGCCTTTGACCAGCATGTGGCCAAGGTAGTAAGAAAATCATTTTATGTTGCCCAACGTATAAGTAAGGGCATGGCATTCAAGTCCAAGGAAATCATAGAGTCACTTTATTTGGTCCTTTGCAGACCAATCATTGAGTATACTGCCCCCTTCAGCATGTACCTGACCAGACATATACAACAGTTGGAACATCCGCAAAGGTTTCTTACCAGAAGAATCAAGGGTATAAACACATTGCCCTATATGGATTGCCTTAAAGCCCTATTTCTATACCCTTGTCTCCTACAGGTTACTGAGAGGTGACATATGCCTGGCATAAGAAGTATTCTTGGATCCAGCTCTAATGGAGCTTTTGCACATCTGCAAAATGAACAGCATCAAACCACTAGATCCAAAGATTTAAATTTTGCTTTTGACATAAATAAGACATGTTAGCAAGACAGCTATGTGTCTCAGAGGATCCTCATGTGTTGGAACAAGCTCCTTATCTATGTGAAGCAGAGTCCTTCCTTAACTCTATTTAAACATATCCTCGACCAATGGATGAGAAATCAGAAATTCACCCTGGGTCTTGCCTCCATGTTTCTGATAGATAGAGGCAGACAGTTATGCCCAAACTAACATACCCCACCCACATAACATCTAGAAACTACCTAACTAACATGGACTCTCTTAATAAGTGCTCATGATACACATGAACACAGTTGGGTTGGGTTGCATGGTCAGGCTTATAAAGCCTAGTATATACCTATGAAACTATGAATCTATCTACTGGTACTCTTTTCTTAACTTCACCTGTAACCAAGACAGAAAATTGGACCATTTTGACCTTTTGCTTTTGATCCCCATCAAGTTTGCTTTCATGAGGATTGATGCCCTCTAGGAATGTTATCAGCCTTCTCCACAGATTTATTTAGGTTCATAGGTTCATAGGTTCATACTAGGCTATCTGCCCTAGGGCATTTATAAGCCTAGCCAGAGTGTGTTTGGCTTTCGCCACCCATTTTAAATGAATTTTGCTATGCCCTTTTTCGAGGTTAGTATACTATGCCTCTGTCTAATAGTGACACAGAAGTGATACCCGGGGTAAACCTACTATCTCCCATCCACTCATCAAGATTTCTCTTGAAGAGAGTCAATGAGGGACTCTGCCTAACCTGGACTGGGATTTTATTCCAGAGTGAAGGGAGCCTCTGGGTTATGAATCTGTCCCTCCAGCATGTCCTATTTATTTCAGTGCTGAGGTTCAAGTCTCTCGGTAGCGTAGCTCGATGGGATTTGGATTTTCTGAGGTGCAGCATGTCCATTAATTCCGGGTTGGACATGGCTTTATACATCAGGCACAGATCGCCTCTGAGCAGGTGGTATGCCACTCAGTAGAGCTGGAGTTTCTTTAACCGGGCAGCATATGGCATCTGTTTGAGCCCTTTGATCCTCTTGGTGAGGTACTTTTGGGGTCTTTCCAGTTGCTGCAGGTGTCTGGTAAGGTACATCCCAAAAGGGGCATTGTACTCAATTATGGGCCTGATGAGGGATGAGTAAAGAGGCACGATGACCTCCCCTGATCTAGATGTGAATCTCTTCATGATTAGGTGGGCTATATAAAAAGTTTTTCTAACCACTTTGGTCACGTGGTTGTCAAATGAGAGATTGCTATCAACTTGGGTCCCCAAGTCCCTAATTACTTCTTCCGTACTTAATGGATTACCACCTATGTGGTAATTTGTGGGCACTTTGTTTTTGCCGAAGGGGATGACTATACACTTTTTGACGTTTAGCTTGAGGCCATGGCTCTGGCACCAGTTGTCTGTTTCTATGAGACCCTTTTGTAGGATGCTTGTGTCTGCTGGAGAGTCGATTATGGCACCCAGTTTGCAGTCATCTGCGAACTTGGTCAGCCACAGTCCTTCCGTGTTAGCCTGTACCTCTGAGAAATATATACCGAACAAGAGACGTCCCAGGACTGAGCCTTGTGGAATGCCACTTGTAACTGGTTTGGAGTCTGACATGGCTCCAGCAATTCTAACCATGTGGGTTCTGTCCTTGAGCCAGTTTGCAACCCATCTAGTGACATAGGGGTTTATATTTAAGCTGGTGAGCTTATCTATAATGCCCGAGTGGGGTATTGTATCGAAGGCATTTGCGAGGTCCAGGTAGGCTGTGTGGACCACCTTCCCCTCGTCAATGGCCTTGGTGACTGTTTCAAAGAAATCGACCAGGTTTAAGAGGCAGGATCTGCCCTTAACAAAGTTGAACTGGGTAGGATCCAGTGTCTGTAGGTCCCCAATATCTTTATTTATGAGGTCCATGATGATCCTTTCCATAGCTTTGCAGACCAAGCTAGTCAAGCTTATGGGGCGATAGTTTCCAGGATCCGTTGAGGCACCACCTTTGTGGAGAGGGACCACTGTTGCTCTATGCCAATCTTTGGGTACATATCCTGTAGTAAGGCTGAGATTGAACAGTAGTTTTATGTTTGGGTTTAGTTCTTCTTGGAGTTCATGTAGGACACAGCCCGGGACACCGTCTGGTCCCATTGATGCTGTGTTTTTTCCTTTGGAGAGGGCAGCTCTTACCTGAGCATCTGAGATGTCAGGGGGGCAGCACTCTGCTGGGATAGATATTTGCCCTTTTGGTGGGGAAGGGGGGGGGGGTTTGCACTGAACCTGTCAGCTAGGATGTTGGCAATATCTGTGGGTTCGGTGTATTTTTTGTCATTTTGGACTAATTCTGAGCATATCTGGGAATTCCCACCCAGGTTCCTAACATAACTAAAGAAAGTCTTGTGATTATCCTTAGTGTCCTGTTCAGTTTTTCTCTCGAAGCTGGCCTTAGACGATTTTATGAGTGCCTGTAGTTTTTTTGCTAATACTGATCAGAAATGCCTTCCCTTTTTGGGATTTTGCTCTATCATGTAGTAGCTTCCTCCTTCTATTGTATAGTTTGTTTATGGCTGGGGTCCACCAGACAGGACGCCTAACTTTGGAGGATTGGGTCTTGGTTTTATTTGGGATTGCATGATCCATGCATTCCTGAAGGTGTTCATAGAATGCGTTTATAAAGGATTCTGCAGTCTGGACCGTATTTTCCACAGGCCCGGGGGCTTTGAAGGATTCCACCTCAGTTTTGAGGAGTGTGAAATTTGCTTTAGAGAAGTTTTTCACTGTGGTTTTCTGGGCAGGGGCTGGGGTTGGGATGTGAATATTTAGTGAGATTAGTTTATGGTCTGATCTTACCAGTGAGGGATACACTTCTGGTCTGGAGCATAGAGTCCCCATGTTGGTGATGATCAGGTCCAGTATGTTTTCCCCTCTTGTGGGAGTGGCAACAAGTTGTTCCATAGCATTTGAGTTTATAAATTCTAGGAACCTTTGGGCTAGGGTGTTGGAGCTAGAGTAATGCTCCCAGTCTATGTTAGGGTAGTTGAAGTCACCCAATATAATGGTGTTTGGAGAGACCTTCATATTTTCCAGTGTTCACAGGAAGGCCGAGTGGGGTTCCTGGGTTTGGGAGGGTGGTCTGTAACAGGCTATAAACTGGAAGGCAGTTTTACCCACTGTTAGTTGCACATGGATAGTCTCTGATGCTTCGTGCTGTGCCACCAACCTGGAGGTGTGGGTATCTTTGACGAATATTGATACTCCCCCTCCTTTTGTGGTTCGGTCCAAGTTTTGGGGCCGAAAAACATGGTATGAGGTATAACCTGGTAGTGCTGGGGTGCTCTCGGGAGCCTTGAACCAGGTTTCTGTTACTGCACAGATATTGATGTTCTCCATGCTAAGGAGAGTTTCGAAAAGTGCATCTTGAGGTTTAGACTTCTGGCATTGAGTAGCATTACTCTTAGTTTCTTATCCCTTGTGATACCTATGGAGGTGGGTTTGTCTTTTGAGCCTTGCCTAAAAAAGGCACTATGGGGGTGGCAAGAGCCTTTGCCATTATCTGAAAGCCCAGGGATGACAGGTGCAAGCCGTCCCTAGCGAAGCATCGTGGCTTGTCGAGCATGTCATCCAGGCAGACAGGCATTGGATCCCCTTTGAATGACACCAATACTTAAGCCAATTGTTGAAATTGATCATCTTGTCTTCATATTGTGGCATCATTCTTGGTGAGGGTAAGATGCTACTCAAGGTCAGGGTCATACCGGCCTGGGCTACATGCTCAGAGAGCTCCTCTATGTCCCTTTTCATGTAGTCCAGGAAGGTATGTCTCAGGTCATTCACACCAGCATGGACAATGACTGAGTCATATTTGTACTTGCCTTGGAGTGACCTGCGTGCTTGTGTTATATGGCGGATCCTAGCGCCCGACAGGCAGCTCACCGTGACCTTCTCCTTGTTCAGCCTGGTGAGCGGGACGTCAGTGTGCCTGACGATAGAGTCACCTATTACAAGTGTATCAGGTGTGCTGTTTAGCCTTAAGGGCTGTAACTGTTCAGCACACTGGCTATGTGAGCTATGTGTTGCACGTGTTTTGTTTTAGGGTAGTGGTTGCTTGGGTGTCTGCTTTGGAGGTCTCTGCTGCTTAGGCAGATTTTTATTTAGAGCCTCCGAGTATGTTTTTGTGTGTTTATGTGTTTGGTTTGCTGTCATGGTAGGTCTATGTGAGACTGGAATTGTAGTGAGTGTGGTTTCCTTCTCCTCCTGACTGGTTACGCCAGTACTGTGTTGAGAGAGCTTAGCCTCCAGTTTGGCTATATGGTTGCATCTCTCACATGTGTTGGAATTTGTTGGGAGGAGGAGGGTTGTCTGTGTACATGAGGCAGTTGTAACATTGCCTCAAGATTCCCAGATTCACCAGCTGGTCCGGAGAGGAGATTGACAACCACAAGTTTCCCTGCCACTGATAAAATAACAGGCTTATAACTCTGTGGATTTTTCCTGCTATCTTCCACTCCCCCTCCCGGACAGGTGTGGCCCTCTTATTGTCTTTCACTCTTCAGGGCACTTCTGTATTGGCCAGTGATCTGTTAAAACTGGTCATCAGGGGATCATAAATTTACCCCATTCTGTCTAATATTTGGTCAGCATCCCAGGCCAGTGGACTATTAGAAGTAATAAAGGAAAGGTGGATTACATCAATACCTCCCCCAACTAGTTTCCCCTCAGTACAGTGTGCCTAGCTGAGCAAACTAAAAGACCATTTTCAAATAGCTAAAAAGACTATGGGCAGGATTCACGAAGGCTTGCACGGAGTGTAAGAGACGTGCAACACTCCATGCAAGCCTCGCGATCCAGGAACAGCCCTAAACTCCGTGTAAGAGACCAGCTAAAATGTCTCTTACACGGACTGGGCGTGGACATGCTAAATACCTCACTTGCAGCCAAAAGGTATGCAAATGAGGTATATTAGCGATCCACGAAGCAGAAACCAGTCCGTGTAAGAGACGTTTTAGCTGCAGAAATGTACTCAGTTGAAAACTGAGTACGTTTCTGCAAATTCCACAACGGAGCCATGTCAGCTCCACAAAAAGGGTGCATATGACTCAGGCAGCATGCCAATGGCCAAATATGTGGCCATTGCAAGATAACCCGATGCCAAAATATTAAAAATATAAACCCAGTGCAGCCCCGCGCAAATGGGCTGCGCTGTATAAAACCATAAAAAAGAAGGTTATAAACACACAAATGTGGGTTTCATGCAATACATGGAATGACAATGCAGGGATCAGCAGACCAAAAACAACATGTCCACCGTGTAGTGGTTGCTAAGGGGGGAAGCTGAGTCTAAGACATGTAACTAAGCATTAGTAGGCAATCTCATGTAAATGAGGGTTAGGATACTGAATCTCACAGTCACATAGCAAATGAGCACAGTCTGAGTAGTGTAAGAGATACATAAGGGGGAGGAATAGAGTAGGAGATAGGTGACATCACAGGGGGGAATGGTAGAAAGAAATGCAGTTCATTGGCGGTCAGTGTAACATGACAGATGATAGACACAGATCATGGAAAGAGGTGTGCCACTAGATAAGTCATGGAAAGTCAAGAAATGGAAGGTGTACACTGTTACTTACACCAAAGTTTCTTGCTGGGCGTGCATGCGCACGTGTGCGCGCCATGAAGCGCGAGTAGGGCAGTGTGCACACGTGTAAGGCAGAGTGAGCATGTGGGAGTGTGTTGGGAGATGTTTAACACTGTTTGCGCGGGTGTGCGTGCGTGTAGGGCAGGCTGAGTATGTTGGAGGTTGTTGGCAGATGTGTAACAGTGTTTGCGCGGGTGTACGCGCGTTTTAACCCGAATAAGTAGATTCTGAACCGTGTAAGCACGTGTGCACGTGTGTAAGCCACTGTGAGCGTGTTTCTGATGGTATGCACGTTGCTCCCCCCTGAGGAAACAGAGAGGAAAAAGGAAGCAACAGAATTAATAGGAAGCTAGCAGGAATAACTGCTGAAGCTAGCAGGTGAAAACAATTAGAAGCAGGCAATTACACAGGCAGAATAGTAGCCCAGCCCAGCACTTAAAACTCTGCAAACAGTAGTGCAGGATGTTTCTCTTAAGAGACACTGCAAGACAGGAGTAAGCTAATAGAAGTGAAAACTGAAAAAGCTTAACTCAGAGCAGAAATGTTAGGGGCTGCCATAGCTGTCATAATGAGACATAGGCGACTTGCTGAGGGTGGTGGCAATGCAGATGGTGCCAGACAACCCACAGTGAGGAAACGGAGAAGAGTGTACAGGCCCAGGGTCACCTACCACGGGTTACATGAGCTGGAGATAGTAGAGCTATAGAGTGGACAGAGAGCTCCTGCAGCAAATAGTTGAGCTGTGCAGGCCACGCCTCACACACAGAACCAACAGAGGGGAACCCATCCCAGTGGAAACCAAGGTATGTGTTGGCCTAAGAATACTAGCAACAGGTACCTTCCAGAGACCAACTGGCAATATGATGGGGATATCACAGGCATCAGCCTCCAGGGTACTGCACCAGTTCCTGGATGCCATGTCAGCACATGTCGGTGATCATGTATATTTCCCCAATGCCCGTGAGGTATTGGCCAGCAATATGCGTCTCTTCCAGCAAATAGCGGAATACCCTGAGGTAGTGGGTGCAATAGACTGCACGCACATACGCATCAAAGCACCAGCCGGTGAGCAGGGTAGGGCCTACATTGACCGCAAGGGCTTCCCCTCCATCAACTGCCAGGTCGTGTGTGATGCCCAGGGCATAATAATGAATGTGTGTGCTGGCTGCCCTGGGAGTTACCACGATTCCCACATCTGGCATTTGACGCAGCTGTACCAGACATTTGCCAATGGGGACATCCCACATGGACACCTAGTGGGGGATGCAGGTTATGCACTGGAGCCGTGGCTGATGACACCCATCAGAAATGCACACACACCTGAACAGGAATGCCATAATGAGGCACACGCACAAACACGTAATGTAATAGAGCATGTGTTTGGGCTGCTCAAATCATGGTTCCGGTGTCTGGACACATCTGGTGGAGCCTTGCAGTACACACCAACTACATGTACCCAAATTGTCATGGTATGTGCTATGCTACATAATATGATCTTGTGAAAACAGCTGCAGCAGGACCAGCATAGGGCCGGGACAAACAGCCCTCACCATTGCCAAGGCCATCACAGGCAGAGCGTGACTCGGAGGAGGAACAACCTGAGCCTGCCCCAGTAGGCAGAAGGACGCGTGCTCAGTATGCCCTGGCCTTGGCAAAGAGGCAACCCATAGCACATACACTGGCTCAGTAGGAACCCTGGGAATGATACCCCCTCTGACTCACTCAAATAATAACATGGATGCCTAAAATGACATGACCTGCTCACAAACATGTACAGGGAAGTGTAATATGCGCATCCGACAGAGGCAGCCCTGCAGCACCACCTGAGGCATGAATGCCATGTGTTAAGTAATGTAACACCATGTACTATATGCACACATGAGCACCCTGACTAACATCCACCCTCACCAAGCATGAAGCCACAAAATGACGATGGGATGATCAAGTGCAATAACTGGCTGAAGTAATGCAGTTAGTCAAAGGGGAGCCAATGTGTTTCAGGCTGGGAAGACATGCGGAGCATGACATGATGCACCACCTGCTAGGGTGGCATGCACCTATCATGCCATGCCCCATGGATACTGGCAAAGGCTGTCAGTACCCACAGCATGCCCTGAATAGGTAAGTCTCAAAACACAAACCCACCTTCATAGGTTCCACAAGGGATAGGAACCTAGATGTAATGCTACCCAATGACAGATGTCTAAACAGCAAGATGTGTGCAGTGTAAACGCACACAGTATGGAGAATGTAGATACCAGTCCTGTAATAGAGAACTTGGTCAAGGCTCACATCAGCACCCTAACACTGCCAGGTCACACCTCATACTGTGCTGTACAGCCGCAAAACATGGAACAAGCTACAAAAGGAGGGTGACTAGCAAGAAATGTCAAGGATAACCACACCCCCATGTTGGTACCACAACAAGAAGCAGCATGGATTAGCCATGGTCAAATACCAATGGCTAAAACTGCCTCCCAGTATATAGTCTGCTGCAGACTACTGTCCTAATACCAGGAACTGCACCTGGCCTATGTCGGAATACATGAATATATCAAGCCCCCCAAACCACATTATATTGCTTGACTGAAAATACCCAGACATACAGCGGGAGCATTATACTAGCACCAACACAGTAGGAGAAAATTTCCCAGAATCCATAAACCAAAATGCCCAGGAACAATGTACCACTCCCACAAGAGGGGTAAGCATACTAGATGTGATAATCAGCAACATGTGTACTGGATGGCAAGATGAGAAGTGTACCCCTCACTGGTAAGACCAGACCATAGAGTAATCACACTGGATATACACATCCTGACCCCAGTCCCTGGCCAGAATACCACAGTGAAAAACATGTGTAAAGCATAGGTTGCAGCCCTCCAAACTGATGTTGAATCCACGAAAGGCCCTGTGCAAGTGCAGAATATGGGACACACCACAGAACATGTTATACAGGCATTCCATGAACACAGCCAGGAATGCTTGGAGTATGCAATCACAAATAACAACAACACACAATGCCATACACGCAGGCATCTGGCATGCTGTACTCCAGCCATTACCAAACCATGCAAGAGAATGAGGAAGCTACCACATGATAGAGCAAACATAAAAGGGAAGTAATCACTGACCAGTAGTATGGCAATAACATATGTCCACACATACAATCCACTAAGTCCAGCCACAACAAGTAGAATCTGTGAATCCAGAGGCAATGTCACACCAGTCCCAAGTACACAGACAACCACAACACCCCCCAATAAATACAAATATATGTGATAGATGCAACCATGTATCCAAACCAGAGGTTGAGCTCCACCAACTCAGTACTGTCAAAACTAGTCAGGAGGAGAAGGTAACCACATACACCAGAAACCCAGTCCCACATAGACCTACCACAACTGTAAACCAAACACATAAACACAGACAAATATTCCTGGAGGCCTTAATTACAAACACACCACACCAACAGAAGCCTCCAAAGCAGATCACAAGCAACCACAACCTTCAAACATAGCACATGCAACAAATAGTACGCAAAGCTGGTGTGCCAAATAGTCACAGGCCAGAAGGAGAAACAACATGCCTGATACAGTTGTAATAGGTGTCTGTATAGGCAGACACACTGCTGTCCCACTCACCAGACTGAACAAGGGAAAGGGTACAGTAAGCTGCCTGTAGGCTGCCACAAAATGCCACATAACACAAGTACGCAGGTCACCCCAAAGCAAGCAGAAATATGATGCACTCAATGTCCATGCTGGTGTGAATTACCTGAGATGTACCTCCCTGGTCAACATGAAAAGAGACATGGATGGTCCCTCTGAGTATGTACCCCAGGCCTGTATGACACTGGCTGTGTGCAGCATCCAACCCTCACCAAGAATGATGCCACAGTACAAACACAGAATGCTCATGTTTAACAGCTGGCACAGTTACAGCTGTCAGTCCAAGAGGGTCTAATGTCTGTCTGCTTGAGATGTCAAGCATGACAAGCCATGCTGCTGTTCCAGGGATGGCTTGCACCTGTTACCCATGTGCGTCTGGATACTGGATAAGGCCTTTGCCGCCTCCATAGAGCCGTATGTAGGCAAGGCCAAAAAGACTATCCACCACCCTAGAAAACATAAGTGGTAGGAAACATAAGGGTAATGCTGACCAATGCCAGATGTGTAAACTGCAATATGCATGCCCCTGAGGCACTTCCCATTATGGAGAACATCGATGTCTGTGCAGTGACAGAAGCCTGCTGCAAGCCTAGTGATAGCACACCAGCACTACTAGGTTATACCACATATCATGTGTTATGGCCCCAACACCTGCACCAAAACATCAAAGGAGGGGAGTATCCATATGCAGCACAGACACCCATATGGCCAGGTAACTGACAATGCACAAAGCAGCGGAGACCACCCATGTGCACCTAACTGTAGTCAAAACTGCTGTACAGTCTGTAGCATGCGACAGACCACACTCTCACACACAAGAACTCCACCCAGACATCCTGAAGACACTGGACAGTATGAATGTCCCACCAAATACCAGACAGGGTACACACAAATTACCACATAGGTGGCAAACCATTATGTATGCAAGGAGTAATCAGGGACCTAGGGACACAGGTCGACAGTAATCTGTCATGTGACACTCACAATGCCAATGTGGCTAGGAAGATTGTCGATATTGGACACCGTATCATGAAAGGATTCACATCTACATCAACAGAGGTCACTGTGCCACTGTACTGTTCCCTTATCAGACCCATAATCTACTACAATGACTCATATGGGATGTACCGTACGTGACACCTGCAGCGGTTCGGAAGACCTCATAGTTACCCCACCAACAGGATAAAGGGTGTGAAATATATGTCATATGCTGCCTGGCTGTAGACACCCCAGCTGAATGCAGTCACAGACTGCCTACACAGAGGCATTGTATGTCTGTTGTACAAGGCCATGTCCAACACAGGAGTAATGGACATGCTCCACCCCAGGAAATCAAAGCCATTGGAGCTGTGAGAGTGACAGATGTCAGCCTCAACACATAATGAAATAAGATGTGCTGGAGGGACAGATACATAACCCAGAGGCTCTCCACACCCAGAAACAGGATCCCAATCCATGTTAGGCAGAGCCGCTCACTGACACCCCTCAACAGGAATATTGCCAAGTGGATGGATGATCGTACATGTATACTGGGGGTCCTCACTGTGTCACGACCAGACAGAGGCACAGTGAAGAAATTCATAAATGGCCATAATAGAACATAGCAAGGGGTGGCGAAAGACACACACACTCTGGCTAGGCTTACTAATGGCCTAGGGTGTATAGCCTAGTATGAACCCATGAACCTATGAAGATACAAAACGTACAGGACACTAAGGATAATCACAAGGCTTACCCAACTGATGGTAGGAACCATGTTGGGCATCCACAGATATGCTCCGAATCACACAGATATTACAAACAACATACCAAACACACACACATATTGCTAACATACAACCTGTCAGGTGCAGTGCAAACACCTGCCCCCCCAGAGTGCAAAATACCTATCCCAGCAGACTGATGGTCCCCTGACATTGCAGATGCTGAGGTAACAGCCGTCATCTGCAAAGCAGAACACACAGCAGCAAAGGTATGTGATGGTGTCCTGTGCTGAGACCAACATGGACTCCAAGAATAATGGAATGCCAAATCACACTACTGCCCAATGTCAGCCTTACCACAGGATATGTACCCAAAGAGCAGTGTACAACAACAGTGGTCCATCACAACAAAGGTGTTGCCTGAATGGATACTCCAAACTACCACCCCAGGATCCTGACAAGCTTGTTCTGCACAGCTATGGAAAGGATCAGTATGTACCGCAGACAGAAGGCTATTGTGGACCTACTGATACTGGACCCTACACAGTGTGGCTGTCGTAACTGCAGATCCTGCCCCTAAACATGTCTGACCCATTTGAAGCAGTCATTAAGGTCATTGATGAGGGCAATGTGGTCCACACAGCGTAGCTGGACCATGCACATGCTTCTAGACAATACCGTGTGAGTTCAGTATGGATATGTTCACCAGCTTAAATATATACCCCTATGTCAGTAGAGGGGTTGCAATCCAGACCAAGGACAGAACGGACATGGTCAGACATGCCGCATCCATGTCAGACTACAAAGCAGATATGAGTGGCATCCCACAAGGCCTGGTCTTGGCCCCCCCGTTCCGTATATATGTCCCATAGGTATAGGCCAACATGGAAGGACTGTGACTGAACATGTATGCAGAGGAATACAAACAGCCCACCATATCCGACCCCCAGCTGACACAAGCAACCCACAAAAGGGCCACCTACAAACAGACAACTGTAGCCATAGCCATGTCAGCAAGCTAATTGCAGAACTGTGTATAGACAACCACCATGGATATACAGTAAGTGCCCACAAATTACCACACAGGTGTTAACCCATGACATACCTAACATGTAATGTGAGACCTGGGTACAAAAGGTGATAGATATCCTGCACTGGACAAACATGTGGCTGTAGTGTTCGCAGAAACATATACTATATACCCACCCAAGCATGAAGCTTGGCAGATGTAGATAAGGGGAACTCACTGTGGCTCTGCAGTCATCCTCCATCAGCATCACAAGTGACTACAATAGCCCTTGTGGGATATACCGCAGCAGACACCTCCATCAACTGTAAAGTCCACAACAGTACCCCACCAGGAGTAGCAAAGAGCATGAACAGATGCCATGTGTTGCCTGAGTAAACAAACTGCAGCCCCACACACCTCCATACTGCCCAGCTACAGGCAAGCTGTGCCTGATGTATGAAGCCATGTCCAACCTGAATGAATGAACATGTTGCACCTTGTACAATCTGAATGGCAGTGAGCTATGCACATGAGAGACCTGAACCCCAGCACTGACATACATAGGACAAGCTGTACAGAATGATCCATAACACAGAAGGCACCCCCACTCTTCAGTAAACTCCTGGTACAGGTCAGCCAGAGAGTCACATATCGACACCCCTCAAGAGGAATCGTGATGAGTGGATGGGAGATGGTAGGCTAACCCTGGGTATCACTGTTATGTCAGAGGTAGATGGAGGCACAGTATACTAACCATGACATATGTCATGGCAAACTCCAGTTACAATGTGTGTCGAAGGACAAACACACCCTGTGACTAGCATCAGAAATGGCCTAGGAACATTGCTAGTGTTTGCCAATGTCCACCCATGTTGTGGAATACACTAGCAATGTTGGACGAGCCTGGTGTAGGTAGTCCATATCTGAACATAATGCAACATGGTCATATGTGCACAACTGGCCCCTACACAGTCTGTTGTGCTCACTATGAAGATGTCAAGCAGTCATAGGACTAAAGCCCAGGATACTGTCCACCACAGTGAAAGTACTGAACCAGTACACTATACGGTACTACAGTGTTAGGTCATTATGAAAGTATGTTGAGAACTGTCTGCAAAGTATCCCATGCAATCCCTGCAGGCACAGTATAATCCCTGTTGTGGCAGACACGAAGCAGTTGGCCAGTTAGTACACAGCATGACACCCAACACACAACCATAAACGTGAGATATTGTTGAAGTTCACACACACCCAAATATGTGGTGGACTTCAGAGTGCAACATATGGAAAGCTCACACTGGGCATGCTCGCACACTTTGATAAATGAGGCATATGTCAGACAACATGCCATGGAAAGGCTGAACTGGGCATGCTTACACACTTAGGCCATATCTCCGTTTAGCAGTTGGCCACACATATCTGGTATTTGTACGTGTCAGTCCAGGAACCAACCACAACACAGCAATCTGCCCAGTGCACACAGTAAATGACTACAGAGACATAAGTGATATAGTGGATCGCCATCATATGCAAACATCTTCCACAGATACACAAGTTGGTCATAGGAACAGGGAATGCTATGGCAATAAAGACCTGCAAACAGTAGAACAGCACAACAAATATTGTGCATCCGACAATTGAACATATGGGTGTAGAGGTCAATACTAGGCTTGTTGCCCTAGGGAATGACAGCTCAGCCAGAGTGTGCTTGGCATCTGCATCCCCAGGACAGTAGGCTACTGTGCCACTGTAAAGTAGGTCACAGAAGGCAACATGTGAGGCTAGTGAGCTGTGCCTCTGTCAAGCAGGGGCACCGTGGAGGTCCCAGGGATTGAATGTGCTAAGCCACAGCCATGTTGTCGGTGTGTGCTGGGAGAGGGTTGCTGAGGATCTCTGACAGTAGGTGTCCGTCAATAACAGACTGAGGGGAGCCCTATCTGCATTCTCTGGACGATTCCACTGTCAACACTGTGTTGTAATGATTATGTGTGAATGAAGTGCCATGCTGGAACTGTTCACAGATGTCCTCCCTCTGTGGGCTACAGCTCTGCAATGTATTAGGTCACTCTGTCTGTTGTACGGCCCATATATGGCTGGTGTACAGCTGACAGGTGTCTTGTTGTGGAGCAGTCATGGGTATATGTGGGATAGCATGATCAATGCAAACCGTACACATGCTCATAGAATGCAATTGTCAAGGATTATGCTGAGTGGCCAGTATAGTCCCCCAGCATGGGTCCTCTGAAGTCGTCCACCCCAGTCTTCACAAGTGTAGAGTCTGCTTGTGCTAAATACAGTTTGTGTGCAGTGACAACCTTGCCTGAGGGTGGAGATGGGATATGGATGTCCAGGGAAAGGTGGGTATGGTCAGATATCAACAATGGTGGTCTACCTCTGGTGTGGAACAGTGAGTACCCACATTGCAGATGGACAGGTGCAATATGTATTCCCCCATGTGGCTGTGGTGTGTGGTTCTGCCATAGCACATGGACCCACAAATTGTAGTGGCTGTAGGGTAAAGTGGTAGAGGCCTGAGTAGTTCTCACACACAATATGCCTGTACCTGATGTTAACAACTGGAATGGTGTATGTGAACACCTGCATATCCTGGCACTGTTCCCAGGGAAGCTAAGTGTGTGTCCTGGATGTGGGTGTGGTGTTTTGGACTGGTTGTGTTGTGTGTTACAGGTCCTGTGGTCACAAAGCATGGTATAGAACATAACCTGCCAGTGCGATGTGCATATCGGACCCTGACGTAGGTGGCTGCAAATGCATATATATGCTATCCCCCACCTGACAGGTAGTACTACATGTACATACCTCTGTAGAAATAAAGATGTCAGCACCCTATAAATACTGCAGGTGCAGAACAGATGCCTAGTAATTTGGATATTGCGCTCTGCTAATGCGTCTCTCTCAAGTGTCATAATATAGTTAGGTAGGGGTTCGAATCCTGCAAATGCTTAGTGTGTGTGGGTGAGTGGGGTTTGTGTGTGTGAGAGGGAAATGTCCCTTTTGGCAACTGGGAAAACACACTACAGGATGCACATTCCCCTTTCTAAACACTGATGATGTCAGCACCCTATAAGTACAGCAGGAGAAGGGAAACCTCCCAGTAATGCGAATAGCGCACTCTGCTAATGCATCTGTCTCAAGTGTCATAACATAGTTAGGTAGGGGTTTGAATCCTGTACATGCTCAGTGTGTGTGGAGGGGGTTAGTGTATGTTCAAGACTGTATGAAAGAAGTATCCCTTTTGCCAACTAGGAGAACACACTACAGGATGCACATTCCCCTTTCTAAACACTGATGATGTCAGCACCCTATAAGTACAGCAGGAGAAGGGAAACCTCTTAGTAATGCGAATAGCACGCTCTGCTAATGCGTTCGTCTCAAGTCTCATAACATAGTTAGGTAGGGGTTTGAATCCTGTACATGCTCAGTGTGTGTGGAGGGGGTTAGTGTGTGTTCAAGACTGTATGAAAGAAGTATCCTTTTTTCCAACTAGGAGAACACACTACAGGATGCACATTCCCCTTTCTAAACACTGATGATGTCAGCACCCTATAAGTACAGCAGGAGAAGGGAAACCTCTTAGTAATGCGAATAGCACGCTCCGCTAATGCGTTCGTCTCAAGTATCATAACATAGTTAGGTAGGGGTTTGAATCCTGTACATGCTCAGTGTGTGTGGAGGGGGTTAGTGTGTGTTCAAGACTGTATGAAATAAGTATCCCTTTTGCCAACTAGGAGAACACACTACAGGATGCACATTCCCCTTTCTAAACACAGATGATGTCAGCACCCTATAAGTACAGCAGGAGAAGGGAAGCCTCCCAGTAATGCAAATAGCGCACTCTGCTAATGTGTCCGACTCGAGTGTCATAACATAGTTAGGTAGTGGTTTGAATCCTGCAAATGGCAAGTGTGTGTGTTTGGATGAGGGGGATTAGTGTGTGTGCAATTTTGTGTGAGGGAAATGTCCCTTTTGGCAACTGGGAGAACACACTACAGGATGCACATTCCCCTTTCAAAACACAGATGATGTCAGCACCCTATAAGTACAGCAGGAGAAAGGAAGCTTCCCAGTAATGCGAATAGCGCACTCTGCTAATGCGTCCGACTCGAGTGTCATAACATAGTTAGGTAGTGATTTGAATCCTCCAAATGTCAAGTGTGTGTGTTTGGATGAGGGGGGTTAGTGTGTGTGCAATTTTGTGTGAGGGAAATGTCCCTTTTGGCAACTGGGAGAACACACTACAGGATGCACATTCCCCTTTCTAAACACAGATGATGTCAGCACCCTATAAGTACAGCAGGAGAAGGGAAGCCTCCCAGTAATGCGAATAGCGCACTCTACTAATGTGTCCGTCTCAAGTGTCAGAACATAATTAGGTAGGGGTTTGAATCCTGCAAATGCTCAGTGTGTGTGGAGGGGGCTAGTGTGTGTGCAAGTCTGTATGAAGAAAATATCCCTTTTGGCAACTAGGAGAACACACGACAGGATGCACATTCCCCTTTCTAAACACTGATGATGTCAGCACCCTATAAGTACAGCAGGAGAAGGGAAACCTCCGAGTAATTCGAATAGCGCACTCTGCTAATGCGTCTCTCCCAAGTGTCATACTATAGTTAGGTAGGAGTTTGAAACCTGTAAATGGCATGTCTGTGTGTTTGGATGTGGGGACTCTGTGTGTGTGCAATTCTGTATGAAAAACATGTGCATTTTTGAAATCAGGGGATCACACTACATGATGCACATTACCCTTTCCAAACAGTGATGATGACAGCACCCTATACATACAGCTGGAGAAGAGACATCTGCCAGTACTCAGAATAGCGCAACCTGCTACAGCGTCACTCTCAAGTGCCATAACATATTTAGGTAGGGGTTTGAAACTTGCAAGTGGCAAGTGTGTTTGGTTGTGGGGAGTTTGTGTGTGTGCATTTCCGTATGAAGAACATGTTAGTTTTGGCACTCAGGAGATCACACTACCTGATGCACATTACCCTTTCAAAATACTGATGATGTCAGCACCCTATAAGTACAGCCAGAGAAGAGGAACTATCTAGTAATCCGAATAGTGCGCTTTGCTAATGCGTCTCTCTCACATGTCGTGACTTAGTTAGGTAGGGGTATGAATCCTGCAAATGGCAAGTGTGCATGTGGGGGTAGTAGGGTGTGTGTAAATGCAAGTGTGAGAGAACAGATCCTTTTGGCAAATACTACAATACACCAGATGCTGCATATTCCCCCAGTAAACACAGGGGATGTCACCACACTATCAGCACAGCCAAACAGGGCTAGTTGGCTAGTAATGCCAATAGTGTGCTATGCTACTGTGTCTATTACCATTGTCAGAGTACAGATAGCTATGTTTTGGTAACCCACAACTGCCACGTGTGGTTGTGTCACACATTATGACCTTGTGTGGGTCTTTGTACATAACAATGCATGCCATTGCCTAAACCAGCAATGGCATTGCACACATGATGTATGTGTATGACACATAAATACCTGTGACCTGCAGCAGTTACCATGTCTGACACATGCCTTGAGTGGATAAATGGTATTTGCAATGTATACCAATATGACTGTGTCTTACTGTGCAGGGTCTGCACGTGGTATGTGTCTATACAGTGTGGGTGTATATGGTAAAATACCTACAGCAGGGGATACACATCTGGTCTGGGCCATATAGTGTACATGTAGTCGATGTACAGGTGCTGCATGTTCCCACCTGTTGTGGTAGTGGTAACATGTCATTCCACTGCAATTCAGTGACCACATGCTGTGAACCCTTCAACTAGTGTGTTGTAGCTACAGTAATGCTCACGCACAATGTTTGGCTGGATGCAGTCCAGCCATATAAAGACAGTTCTTGAGACTGTCATATTGCAAGTGTTGTTATGGAGGATAGGTGGTCTTCCTGTGTATGGTTGGGTTGTATGTGCCAGGCTATGAACCAGATGGCAGTCCGACACACTGTTAGCTGCACATGATTAGGCCCTGATGCTTTGTGTTGTGCCAACAACCTGGAGGTGTGTGTATCTGTGGTGCCTTGGGATACCAGCCCCCTGTCCATGTGTGTTACATGTGTAGGGGATGACAGGCATGGTATGGGGCATAACCTGTCAGTGATGGGTAACACCTGTTAGCCATGAATCAGGACTCTGGTACTGCACAGACATTGCAGTTCACCGTGCTGAGGACAGTGTCCGGTGCATGCATCTTGCGGTGTACACTGCTGTTGTTGTGTAGCAGCACTGTTAGTGTCCTAACCTGTGTGATACCCACGGAGGTGGCTATGTAAACCGTGTCCTGCAGCATAAGGCAGTATGTGTGTATCAAGGAGCTTTGCCAATATACATCGGGCCATGGGTGTCACGTGCAAGATGACCCTTGCACATCATTGTGGCTTCCCTAGCATGTAAGCACACGTTGACAGCCAGCAGATACCCTATGAATGACATTGGAGACTGAGCATAATGTAGACATACAACACCCTTCCCACATATAGTGGTAGCATACCTGGTGAGGGTATGTTGGCAACCAAGATCAGGCTCATACTGGCCTGTGCCACATGCTGAGAGATCCATTCTAAGTTCCCTATCATGTAGTCCAGGGAGGTATGTCTCAGGTCAGCCATACTGGCATGGTCAATGAGTGAGTCATATGTGTCCATGCCTCTGACTGACCTGTATGCATGTGTTCTGTGGTGGACCATAGTGCCCCTGAGGCATATCACTGTGACCTTCACCAGATACAGCCTGTTGAGTGGGACCCCAGTGCAGCACCCAAGACAGGTACCTGACACATCTGTAGCAGGTGTGTTGTGTAGCCCTACAGGCTGTGAGTGTGTGGCACACGGGATTGTGTGTGCCATGTGTGGCATGTGCTCTGTTCTGACGGAACATATGCCTGTGTGCCAGCTGCGGAGGTGTGTGATGCTCAGGCAGGATGCTATTCTGAGTCCCCACGTATGCCCCAGTGTGTTCAGCATGCTGTCAGTGCGTGTCAATGTCTGACTTGTATTGTAGTCACTGTAATATTTTTTATTTATTTATTTATCTTACATTTGTTGACCGGGATAGTCTGACTGGATGCATGTCCATTTTCAGCGGAGGCCCGGGGAGAAAAGCTCCAAGGGTAAGCAGATACAGCATTACATAATACCAGCATTACATATTACAAACAGATTATTTACAGAGATTACATAAGTAAGCAAGTTAAACATGTTCCACAGGTTAAAGTTAGTCCTGAGCACAAGTCAGGATTAAATTAAATTACACAGTAAACTGGTTAACAGATTTTACACATTCGAGTTAGCCAGGCTTGATACATTGACATAGCCAGTTAAGTGACAAATGTTGTTTGAGTCTAGTGTTAAATTGACCTAAGGTGGAAAGTAAGGTAATATCAGCTGGAAGTGAGTTCCAGGATCTACTTACAGAGTTTGCAAAGAGAGAATCACCGGCTGTGTTATTAAATTTGCTAGTCTGAATTAGTAGTTTGTTAGAGGATCGAAGCGGTCTAGGATTGTTATAGGGGGTGATAATATTTGAAGTGCAGGAGTATTGTCCGGATTATAGAGGATTTTATAGGCCATAATCAGTTGGTTATACTGTATTAGGCTGGGTAGTTCAAGCCAACCAAGCTGATTTAGATTGATGCAATGATGTGTCCTAAAAGGCAGCCCAGTGGCGAACCTGGCAATGTGGTTGTAGCAAATTGAGTGTTTGTTAAGGACAGTCTTGTTCATATTCGAGAGTAGAGGGGATGCATACAGAAGGGTTGAAAGAAGGTGTGAGTGAGCTATGGCAATTTTAGCTGGAGGGGTTAGGAAGGCTTTTATTCTGTAAAGTGACCCTAGTTTTTTATTGTTGGTTTTGATAATTTGGTTAACATGTAGGTCACATTTGAGATTATTGTCTATGATGACACCTAATAGTTTAGTAGATGGGTCAGGGGAGATTATTGTGCCATCATTTCATGTTATGGTAAAGGTGCAAGCGGTAGACCTACGTGTTGGTGAAATAACAGCAGTTTAGTTTTTTTGGGATTTAGGATCAGACGATGTTCAGAAAGCCAGTTTTCTATTGTATTAAAGGTGGTCTGGGTAGCTGACCATAACTCTACTGGAGATGTGGCTGAGCAAATCAGAGTAGAGTCATCAGCACATTGGATACAGCTGACTTTTGGGATGACAGTATAAAGGTCGTTAATGAAGATGGAGAACAGCAAGGGCCCTAGTATAGAGCCTTGTGGTACTCTGAGGGTGTTAGGTAGAAGGTTAGAGAGTTTGTTCTGCCAGAGACCAGCCTGCTGTCGACCATGCAGGTAGGATTGAAACCATTGGAAGGCTCCAGTATCTAGACAGAATGTTTGCAGGGTGTGGATTACAAGTTGGTGATCAACCATATCGTATGCCTTGGAAAGATCCAAAAGAGGGCTGAGGATATATAATTAGTGTTGCAAGTATGGTTTATGGTGTTAGTAAAGGCTAGGAGGCCTGAAGTAGTGCTGTGATGAGGACGGAAGCCATGCTGAGTGTCTGCCATAAGGCGATTTTGGATTAGGTGGTGCATGAATTGTCTATGAATAAAGTTTCCATAATCTTTGCAAGTGGAGAGAGTATAGCTATCAGTAGAGCTGCCTCCTTTGTGAAGTGGGATTACATAGGATATTTTCCAGATGGTGGGAAATTTAGATTCTACCATGGTTCATTTGATTAGTTTTGAGACGGGGTAAGCAATAGCATCAGCTGATTTTGTAGGTACTCGGCAGGAAGTTGATCAGCAGAAAGTGTAGTGGGTTTTACTTTTTCAATCAAGGTACGGATAAGTGAAGTGGTGACTGGTTGGAAGCTGAACGCAAGTAGGTTTCTAGGGTGCTACTTTCAGGACCAGGGAGCTAGGAGGTAGATGGCTAGCTAGGGCTTGAAATGTCTCAGTAAAGAATTGGTCAAAACTATCAGAAACATCTTCAGGGTTTTATCAATAGTAGCAGCAGGGATTGGGGTTGAAGTTTGTCCAGGATGTAGTATATATGACATGCCACCTGACAGGGTATGGCATTACTGGGTTCAGAGAGCTCAGTCCCCAGATTGGCTGTGTGGTGGCATCCCACACATGTGTTGTATGTTCCTGGCCAAGGGTGATGGCTGACTGCATACATGTGGCAGCTGTGACATTGCCACATGACTCACATAAACCACAACTGGACCATAGAGGTGATTCACAGGTTACCTTTGCACATGCTACCCTAGTAGTGTGATTGCCATGGTGAGTACCAACACATAGGGCCAATGGGGAACAACATACTGAAGGTGTGTATGTGTGGGTGTACTGCTACAGTTTCATAGCACTGGCATATATGACTGCACACATGGGTAAATGCCAGGTAAGACATGTGCAATGTGTCACAGGCAACGTACATGTGTACAGGACAGACAGTGACGTTCTGTCATGTGTAAAGTTGACATACGTATCGTACGCTATGCAGATGTCACTAGGAGTCTACAGAAGCACTGTAACTCTGCATTGCAGGTGTAAGCAGTGTTCCAGGGAACCCCAAGTGAACATGCATGCAAACAAAGCTACAGTAAGCAGGGCTGGAAGTAGTGCATTGTACAACAAAGAAGGGGTAACAATAACAGTAAGTAACAATGCAAATATGTAGGCACTATCAACATGTACCCAGGAATACACAGCGCAGATGCCCATGGTAGAACTGATATTATGTCATAGTTATTTGTGATTTGGATTACATTGGTACTGCACACATATCTACATGCGCAAACATCCACATTGCATAGTCGTTGTGGGCAACTTGACACCATTACTGTACATGTCCACCATTGCATATAACTACATGCGTTAGCGTCCCCCCTGTGCTACCCATGTATGCGGCTATCTGTTGACATCCTTACCACCGGCGTGCAATTATGTGCAGCTGTTACACTTTGGTATGTACTATGCATGCAGATAACAATTCAGGACATTCATACGGTTACTGCATCAGGCATGCTGGGATATACACACAGTCATAGCAGCACACTGTACTGTTACCAACATGATACTACTAATACACTTCTATGTAGTCACCCTGTGCATCAGCAACATGTTTACCTGTTCCCGCAATGATGTTGGAGATTGCAGGAGGTGGCACAGTGTCATCATATGCACAGGGTGTGAATTAGGTATGCCTGAGTCAGCCACTGATACCACCAATTGACATGTGTGTGTGTATGTGTGTTGGTGAGGGGCAGCAGTACAGGGTGGGGCAGTGTTGGTGCAGTGTGTGCGTGTATGTGGTCGCCCTAGGTGTTAACATTTTGCATGTGTGTATGCACGCACACAGTTCCACCTCATGGCTGCCATATACAGGGGTTTGTGGACAGCCACAGACTGCACCTGGCAGGTCATACAGATCATTGTCTGTGGGCACGGACACGGTACCTGTGCCTGGCAGGGGGGGGTGCTACGGACCGTATCCAGTACTAAGCCAGACTGGGTACTGTCATCAGAAGCGGGAGTGTGTTGACTGGACACAGGTCCCTGTTGGGACTGTCCAGAGCCACGTGCACGTGGTCTCCTGGGGCGTTCCGATGACAGCACAGACCCAGCATTGCTGGGGCTGCTGCTGGCACTATGGGGGCGTGCGCAGGCCTGTTGTCGTCCGCGCTGACTGCCAGCTGCTGCTGTTGCTGGCATACGGCCACGTTGATGCCGCAAACGCCCACCATTGCCCTGGCTCATGGACATTTGGTTGTGGAACTGCTGTAATATGTCCCCACAACGTCTGTCTGTGACATCAGTGAAATTACGGATAGCATCCGCGATGTCACGCATACTGTCAGTCATGGCTGTGCGACATGCTCTCAGCTCCCTCAGGCCCTATCTGGTGTACCTTTCCATATGCGGCTGTGCCTGCATGACAGTCCAAAACATAGCTGAGGTTGACAGACCTCTTTGGGCACGTCGGCCAGAGGCAGTACGCCCACGGATGCTCCCACGAGAACCCATGGGCAACTGTCTGTGTGGTACCATCGGAGGACCCTGCCCATGGCTGCTGTGTGGGGATGCATGTGCCACAGGTACCACATTACCCTGGTCTATGCCCACTGTATCCTGTCCATCACCTAGGGACAATGGTGACAAAGGATGTACTGGCAGGATGACTGTGCGCAATGATAGGGTTGACAGCTGTGTACTGTCAATTGGCTGACCAATGGCGGACCCTGACACACCTTCCTGTACCATTACACAAATATCATCATTACCAGTACCCGTGGCACAAGATTCAGGCTCCCTGCTGTAGGTCACCAGAGCAGCACCGGAACCTGTGGGAGGAAGACAGGAAACACAGTTTACAGTCTCCAGACATTGTTACCAGTGATGCACTTATGCACACATGCACACATGCACACATGGACACATGCACACATGCACACATGGACACAGGCACACATGCACACATGGACACAGGCACACATGCAGACATGCACACGTGGACACATGCACACAGGCACACAGGCACACATGCACACATGCACACAGGCACACATGCACACATGCAGACATGCACACGTGGACACATGCACACATGCACACATGCACACGTGGACACATGCACACATGGACACATGCACACATGCACACATGCACATGTGGTCACATGCACACATGGACACATGCACACATGCACACATGCACACATGGTCACGTGTACACATGCACACATGCACACGTGGACACAGGCACACATGCACACATGCACACATGCACACATGGACACAGGCACACATGCACACATGCACACATGGGCACAGGCACACCTGCACACATGCACACCCCGCAGTATACACACAGAGCACTACTGAGTTACACTACTGTTACTAGCATTATCAGGACTATTATAGGTTATGTTAAACACACTCACCAGCATGGATGGCCTGCCTTGCTGTAACCCCGGAGGGACCTGCAGAAATGATGAGATTAATGTCAGTGGGCACAACTGTGCCATTGATATTGCATATGATACAGTGCAGTAGTACACCAGTTGCCTTTCACACGTCAGCTGCTGATATTGCCAGTATCACACATGCACAGTTACATACTATGATGACAGATACATACCACGGACACACCTTACACATGCATAAACTAACAGTGTACAGAACAGTCAAGTGTACATATGGCATATTACCTGCATGCTCCATGTCATGCTGCTGTGTGGATCCAGCCTCCATCATGATGCAGGTGTACTGCTGTTGCTGTTCCGGGGCTGGAGCCACAACACTTAGGAGTAGCCCCTCCAGTCTGGTGAGGGGGGGTGTGGCCACCCCACCTCCTGTGGCAACCTGTTGCCTGTGGATATCTGATGCACGCTGATGGACACTTCGGATTAAATCACTGCAGTGATGTCGTACCTGCTCATATGTCCTATTATGTGTGCTAATATCATTTACCCTACGGACAAGGTCTTGCCACAGTGCAGCCCTCTCCTGCTGATTCTGACTGGTGCGGGAAAACAGGATGTCATACTCCCGCACCAGGCTCTGGTGGATCTCCTCATCTTCCGCTGCAGAGTAGGTGGGATTACGCTGACGCGCCATCTCCCTGGAAGAGAACACAAACAGGATATCAGCAGACTATGTCAGCAATATATGGCACACATACTATACATGATACTCATGTGTAGTGATATACTACTACTCCCATATGTTGCATGTGTGTGTGTCATGGTGGATACACAGGTACATGGCCAGATATCAGTGCTCAGCCAACACCTGTGCAACAATACCTGCCACATTCCACACAACATAGTAGCATGCCCCATCGGTCAGCACACACTGACAGGTCCAATGCACAACCTCACTCTGGGGGTTCATCCCAAGGTACTGTATGTGGGACGCCATCCACTAGTGTGATGTGGGCACAAGTTACTCGGCCTGGATATACATATCCCACCACCACCACCAGCACAGTAGACTACTTTGATATGTATGTGATTAGACAGTTATTCACTTGTTAGGACTGAGATGGTATCCATGCAGCACACTGGGCCAATGGAAGCCACAACCCACACTGCTGACCCCTTTGCAAATGCTTACCACGGACATGCCACAGATTGCATGGAACTTGCACACACATTTCTAACCCAGACCCTATGCACAAAGGTTAGGCATCCTGTCCGGTGGACCCCAGACAGAGGCAGATTGTATAACAATAGCAGGAGGCTACTGCAGGACAGAGCAGATTCACATTAAGGGAAGGCATCTGTGGTCAGCACTGGTACTATGCTACGGTCCCTCATAACAATGGCCACAGCCTACTCTTGGAGGGAAATGGCCACAAACACTATGGATAACCACAAGGCCTTCTTCAGTTATGTTACACATATGGACCAAATGCCTCAGATATGCTCTGTGTTAATACACACCTACTTAACATTCACCAAACACACAGATATTGGCAACATTCTTGCAGACAGGTTCGGTGCATGTATCCCCCCTCCTTCTCCCCCACCAGTTGCAATAGTTATCACAGCTGTATGTAACCTCCCTATCATCTCACATGTCCAGGTGAGGGCCGCCCTCAGCAAAGCAGAACACACAGCATCACTGTGACCTCATGGTATCCCTGGATGTGTGCTACCTGCACTCCAAGAGGACATACAACCGCATATAACACTGATAATTTATCTTGGCCGTACTACAGAATATGTACCTGGACAGTGGCATACAGCGACAGTGGTCCCACACCACTAAGGAGGCACCTTGACTGACCCTGGGAACTACCACATCATATGCATAACCGGCCTGGTCTGCTAAGCTATGGAATTATGCAGTATGGGATGCATATGCAGTGATATTGGGTACCTGCAGACACTTGTTCCCAGCCAGTGTGCCTTTGTGATGGGCTGATCCTGCCTTTTGAACCTGGCTGACCTTTCAAAGCAGTCACTACAGCCATTGCTGAGGGCAACGCACAGACAACTGCTGCCAGGATCATGGCCTAACACTGATTGACATGTAATGTATAATCATCCCCTTTTGGTGGAACTACGTACACACAACATATCACATGGACATACCTATAGATACAGACCTATGACACATTTGGAGGGTTCACAGTATGCACACTATTAACCTGCTACTTTGCATTACCTGTGTTTGTCGCAGCTGTTTGCATTACCACTGCTTCTGATTCCTGCTGCTACTGTCACTGCTGACAGCTTAGAGTCACAGTGTGTAGCGTGTTTTTTTTTTTTTTCTCTCTCTCTCAGTTTGTCTCTCTCCCTCTGTCTGCTTCCAGACAGTGCAATGAATGTATTGCATGTGTGGAGTGTTAGTACAGGATGCTTTTGTAGGTATCTGCATAGGTCCATGTGATGGCCTCTGCACCAATTGTAAGCCAGCATTTGCTAATTGCATACAGCCAGTTGTGTACTGATTGCAGTTCTCACTGTGATTTCAGGTCAGTTCTATAAAAGGGTATGTGAGATAGGCGTTGCCCTTTCAGATTGTAAGGGCGGGGACCATGCTGGTATGCTGTGGACACTGTTCTGTGAGTGTAAAGGTTAGTATCTCTCTCATGATTCAGGCTGTGTTGTAGATTTACATTTCTCCATTCCTCTCTCCTGTTCCCTGTAGTAAGTGTGTATGCACAATGACACCTACAACTATATATAGATATATATTTATATATATATATGTACATATACATACATTTATATATGTACATTAACTGACATTATTACCTACAAGCTACCAACTAGCATGGCTGTTTCTGTTCACACACTACTAGTATGGGAATCCAGTAGTTTTGACAGTAATTCTACATGACATGCTTTGGGTACTACACATCCTATATTCCCTTTACATTCATCCCTACTATTACATGTTATATTTATTTTAGCACAATGTTCTTGTATAAGAGTCATGGCTTAGTGGTAGGTCATACAGACTACTGTTTCCAAGGTCCTGGGTTCGGGACTGACAGTGGGATTTTATTTTGCTTTTGAACTGAGTACAGGACCTGTCAATCAAAGTGACTAAGGCACTTTTAAGCAGTTGTAACCGGGTTAGCGCTGGTTTGCATGGAGCTCACGCATGCGCACTGGCGGTTAGCTCCGCGCACACACGCGCACACCCGCTTACAACCGCTTAACAGTGCTTACTCTGGCGCACACCCGCGCTATTTTCTTTGAAAGAAATGAAAATGGGGAGACAGGAAAGTGGTGAAAAAGGGGTCACAAAGAGGGTAAGACAGTAGGTAAACAAGCTTGGGATTTGCAGGAGGGATGTAGGTAAGTCCCATAGCTGCCTATTTCTTCATCAGCAACAGCTGTGCATATGTATGTAATTTGGTGTGACATTTGAAACCTTCCACCCCTGAGAGAGGTGTCAGGACAACAATAATACTTGTTGTACAGCCAATTGTAATTGATAGTTTCCATGTCCAGCAGACATGTGTGCGGAATGGGCAGCTATGTATGGGGCGTAATTTTTTTGTGGGTACAGAGAGCCCTTTTTTTTTTTTTTTTTCAGGTGAGAGTGGTATGTCAGGTGAAGGAAGTCGGTACAGCTGGGGAGGTAGGTTGGGTAGGTAAACAGACAAGACAAACAAGACGCATACAGGGGCGGTGTATGACACGTTTGGGGGGGTTACACAATTGACGGGGACGGAGGTTTGGATATCCAGAGCCCATGAGCCCACAGATGGCAACAGTGGAACTGATATCCCCACCCATAGGCAGTTGCCACTGTTCCTTCACTGCCCAGGATGGGGCTGTGCTGGGGGCTGTGTAGGCCGGGCAACAGGTATGCCTGTAAGTTGTGCCACCCGTGCCTCAAGCTGGCGTAGGGGCTCGAGAACAGAGTCCCGAATCTCCCTACGCACCATAGTCCGGATGCTACGGAGGGTGAGTGGTGGTTCTCCTCCGGCCACACTTGCAGAGGGGGGGCGAGCCCCATCCTCTGCAGCGCTTCCACCCGCAGGTGGCACAGGGCCACCGGAGGAGGGTCCAGACTGGGCACTAGTGCCAGGTGCACTCGCCAGCTGTGGTCGGAGAGGTGGGTCCGCTGGAACCCGCCTTCCCTGTCGTCCTATGTTTTGCATTATGTCATGACAGTTTGGGTTAGTGACATATAATACCATTCACAATTAGTTGTAACAGCATGCATTAGTATTCCCATTAACCAAACACCCAGATATTCACACCATTGAACAGCGAGCATAACACATGCATAATTTGAACAGCAATACACAGTCCAACAACATGCAGGGTTGATTGATGGCAACAGGCCATCAGGTTTGGATGTATGAACAGGGCAGATGCATCAACGGACATGCAAATATATATGACCCAACAGGGCAAACGTCCAGGGGTGTTAATTGTGATTGCACATACCATTTTCACGTGGAATGGGTTATATGTGGTTATAGGGTGGGGTGAAGAAAATAATATTAACACCTTCAAATACCAATACATATGCTGTACATTTCTAATAGCTGCACATATATACACACTACTGTTCTAACTACAGTTTCCTATATGATAACTATTTCAACTTGGTGATAGGACTGTTACTGCAACATCAATATACATTTTATTGTTCTTCATACACATTCATATCTAGCTTTGTTCAGCTACATCATCCTGCTACATTTGCTTTATATAGCTGTAGACAAGTGTGGATGTTTGGTATATCAGACAATCATACTATCTGCATATTGCAGACTGAGTGCAACATATCCAGATTTTGGGATACACATTCCAGATGCAGCAACACTTTGAACAGATTTCGCTGTTTGGTTTTGATTCTCACATGCATTTCATTCTGTCTTGACTGCAGTATACTTTATTCAGGGGTTATTACTACTGTATTGCTGGATTGGGTTATATGTGGTTATAGGGTGGGGTGAAGCAAATAATATTAACACCTTCGAATACCAATACATATGCTGTACATTTCTAATAGCTGCACATATATACACACTACTGTTCTAACTACAGTTTCCAATATGATAACTACTTCAACTTGGTGACAGGACTGTTACTGCAACATCAATATACATTTTATTGTTCTTCATACACATTCATATCTAGCTTTGTTCAGCTACATCATCCTGCTACATTTGCTTTATATAGCTATAGACAAGTGTGGATGTTTGGTATATCAGACAATCATACTATCTGCATATTGCAGACTGAGAGCAACATATCCAGATTTTGGGATACACATTCCAGATGCAGCAACGCTTTGAACAGATTTCACTGTTTAGTTTGGATTCTCACATGCATTTCATTCTGTACTGACTGCAGTATACTTTATTCAGGGGTTATTACTACTGTATTGCTGGATTCATGACACTTTCTCACACTCTCTCACTTGTTTTCATTTTACTATTCAGGATGGTGCTTACTTCTAGGTGTTATTGACATGTTTTACCTGTAGTTATTACAATCCTTTCCAGCAGTCTCACTTCTGTCATGTTTCAGTATTTCAACAGGGATATATTTCACACATGTGATTTCATCATCTTCTGCAGCTATACTTTTCAGCCTGCTGCAGGTTGTGTACTATTTTCTTACAGGTGGGGCATTTTTATTTCAGAATTTATGTCAGACATTTTCATTTTTCTGTTTGGCTTACAGGCTGCAACACACTTTTGTAATCAAGCAATACTTGCAAACACTTTCACACTGTTACTTGCACATTTTATTCCTTAGTGACTACACTGCACTCTTTTGCTGACTGTCATACTTTTATATTTCTTTACAGTTACTGGGAGTGGATTACTGACCTGCCTGGTGGCGCAACCGCACCAGCCTATCGCCATAGGCTCTGCGGTTCAAAACGGACACCTGCAGCTGTAATATAAATGAAGTAATATTGGAATACACATCTCCATAATATCAGCTAGTTTAATTTCTTACATACATAATTAAATGTAACTTACTCAGTAGTGGGGCGTTGGGCATTTGCCGGGCCTCCTGGATCCAAAGGTTCAATTGGTCCTGCTTGTGTCTCTTCAGGTCCGCATGGTGGTGATGGACCTGCTCACCAGTCCTTGGAATCCCTGTGGCACTGGTGAGATCATGAGCCAACCGGTCCCACGCCTCAGCCCTGTATGCTCCCCACAGGACCTGGCCCTGCATGAGTTGGGCCTCATGATTGTGGACTAGGAGCCAGACTATGTACCTGGACTTCTCAACGCCCCACCTATGTGCTCGAAAGCAACTACCCTCTCCTACTCCTGTCATTCTGCCTGCAGTTCAGTTCTACAATCGTTTATGCTGTGTATTCCCGCCTATGGGGCTTATATAGTCCGTTTTTCCCGCACATATCTGTGATTGGCCATTTTGGAATTGTATCAACTTCAGTAAACCTGCATTGTCATGCTCCAGTTTGTATTCATTCCTATATATTAGCTATTATTGCATTTATAGGTACTGCTGTCATGGCTTAGTGGTTCAGTACCTTGACTATGCTGTATAGTATCCTGGGTTCGAACCTGGCCACTACTTTTTATTTTTTATGACTGTCTAGACAAGCTGAGGGGTGTGTCTGTGTAAAGGCAGTTTTGATACGGCTTGCTCAACGTTGCCCGTCGGTTAGCTTGTTTACGCGGTGCGCAGCTCCGCGCAAATGGGGTACGCTGGTTTAAGCCTCATTTGGCTATCAGCACGCATATTACACTCAGCTCAGTTAGGGGCACATAGATTTAGCGTGTTAAACCACTACTCAGCTACGGGCACTCATTTTGCACCAGTTAAACCACTGCTCACCTACGGGCAGATGCACTCACCCTGTTAAACTGTAGCTCAACTATGGGCACATCTGGCATTTTTTATTGTTTTGTTACCTCACATTTCTTCAATATAAATGGGCTATTTCATTACATTTTACATAAAATGTGATTTTATGTGTACATATTTGTCAGGGACTTGTTTCGTGCTTATTTTGCTACAAATAAAAATTGGTGTTGTGGGTGCTCGAACCATGAATGCCTGCTCTTCAGCCAACATCTCTACTGCTACGCTATTGCTTCTTGGCTTACTTAGCATATTTAGTTCTTATATGCTTTCCCACTGACTGCTAACTGTAGCTAAGCTACGGGCACGCCCGCGCAAACGAGCGCACTCACGTTAAACATCTTTACAATTTAAAAAAAAATTATGTGATGTTCATTTGTACATTTTATGTTCGTAGTCTGTGGGGACATGTGTTGTGTTGTGTTTATTCACATTTCCATGGACTCTGGCGTGGGTGTTTACTTTGGGCACTTTTACTCTTCTGGGGGCGTGTCCGCTTACAGGGCTCAGCCTATGGACATGCTACTGTCTTACACGGACCGTGTTAGCCTTAGGTGTGATTCAGCATACTCTCATGAATATGCAGAGCATGCTAACATCACTCCGTTTAACTGCAGCCTCCGTGCATGAGTTATAACTCTTACACGGAGGCTTCGTGAATCCTGCCCTAGATATTAAAACTGATCAGTAATGGCAACACAGTGAATAAACTGAAAAATATTAAACAAATTCAGGTTGCTGATCAAGTAGTGTTATAGCTTCCACAATACCAGGACAGAGATCATCAAAAGTATCAATGACATTATTTAGTTACCAAGCAAACCCTTGACAATACAAAGCCTTAAACTAGACAAGGACATTTTTATAAAAGAATTTATGCAAATTTTCTGAAAAAAATGTTATTGACAAGAGCTTCTTACCAGTATGTATGTAGCAACAGTACTTGTTAGGTAGGATTTGACATCTGAATGGAACTTAACAGGAACAACAGAAGAATTAAGTGTGGAAAGTAAAACAGTTCATTTCAGATGCATTTGAGGAAAACTTGAGTATGCTTTAGAACATATCCTTGAGATTCATCTTAATCCTAAAGTCCTACCTACTCAGATAATGGTTCTGTATATGTGATGTTCCTGGATAATCTCCAAACCCTTACTAACTCTCACCACTCATCTAACTGACCAAAATACAGCTACTACTTTACAGTTTGTAACTATCATCTACTGTTTTCCACTACGATCTCTGTCTCCCTTTTACCTGGACCCCTTCAATACTCCTTCATAATTTCTAAGCATCTTCATCTTAAAATTACCTCACTAGGACCTACTTAATATCTATTTACAGCTGATGTCTATTGAAAATAATGACTCATATCAGTTTGATATTAACTAATATTTTACTGCTTTCTTGTTTTGATTAACTGTCATAACATTACTATTCTATATATGTATGCATGTATGTATGTACATTTATTATGTAAATCTTGTACAACTGCCTTCTACTCGTTCTGTAAAATGGAGCAATTCTCCAGGGGCCTCTGCTGAAAATGGGACTTTTGCCCAGTCAGGCTTTTCCAGTAAACAAATGCAATCAATCAATCAATCAATCAATCAATCAATAAATAAATAAATAAATAAATAATCCACATTGTGTCCCAAAAGAGCAAACAATAAAATATATTAAAATATCAGTCTTTGTAAACACCAACTTAAAACAGCTAGAAAGTTGTATCACAGAACTGCCATATAGTAGAAGCCATTTTCTTTGTCAGAATTTTAGTTTGTCAAATGCTTGTTTTGAGTGCTTGTTTCTTTGACTTAGTTTAATAAAGATTTGTGCTGTAGTCAACTTTTGCATAGACGACTATAGCATTAAATATCTATTTTACTTTATTCATGTTTTGTGACTATGATTGTGGCATATATAAAAGCTGAGGTGTGGACAGCTAAACCTCAGGTAAATGCTTCTAAACATTACTAGTTTAGCTGTAAAAATTGATAATCAGGTCTCAAAGACTGTAGTTTATGGGAATTTCATAATAAAGAAGTAGTAAAGATGTTTTTGACATGATGGATGTGTTTCAGTATATTTGTAACTGCTGTGGGGGTTTTAAATATTTGATTTATTTTAGTTGCTGCTTTCACTGAGTTTATCTGAGTTACTGTGACTTACACTTACAATATACCCTATTTGAGAAGAAAAGCTAGTGGCAGTTTTGTTTGATCCAGGTCAGCTTTACAACTGATTCATGTATGGAAATCAAAATTCGTTTGCAGAAATCAGAGACACTTCAGTGTAGGTTGTGTACTAGTGATTTGTCTGTATTGTAAAAAGTGGGGACACTTGTGTATAATCTTTTGTACAGCTGGAGTACGCCTTTGTTAAATATTGCTTGGTAACATTCACAGGAAGGGGCAGCATGATAAAAATAAAAATGTAAAATAAGGCAATAAAGTACATAATGGAATTAAGTTAGAGCAAAACAAAAGAAAAAAAAGCATTAAGACATGCTGGAAGACAGAAAAAAAGAAGGAAGGAACACAGCAACACCAACTTGTAGAGCAGTATCTATGTTTTTGGTCCCGTGATGTTCTTTTCAGGTTAAAAGCAGAAAAAAACAAGTAAATTATAAGCTAGCAGGGTCATATACATACGAAGTTGAATGTGAACGGGAGGACTAATAGACAAAAAGAAAAGCACATAAGTAGAATGCATGTTTATAAAGAGAAATTTATTGTAGTGAGAACATCAATGATCGCTTCTGATACACACTGTATTAATATCATAGAGGTTGAACTCATAATTTTGTATATGTTACCAAAAAGAAAATATGGAGCTAGATTTTCTGCAAAATGCAGATCTTGTATCAAAAGAAAAAAAATACACACAGATAGAAGAAAGTGACTGGGCAGCAGTAATTAAAGGGCAGCAAAAGTGATCATTTTGTCTCTGCCCATGATCATGTTTATGAGTGTTTCAAAACCATATTAACTGGAGCCGACTTACAGGGTTAGAATGCAAGCTGATGCAGCTGTCCAGCTTCTCTGTATAAACAAACAGCAAAGACGAAGTCTCAAGACCTCATCTGCACTGAAACATCTTCAGTTATGAGCCACTATTTCTTGGCTGCTGAAAGCTTTTGTGCTTACTGTTATTTATTTAACTGGGCAACTGAACTAATGATCCATGGGGACCTTTGTAAGTAACAACTCAGGCTCAAGAGCAATGCAGTCTGTGTGGGCACTTCAAAGTAGCCAGTTAACCAACATGCTTTTCGGTGGAGGGAGAAAAACTAGAATATCCACAAAAACTCAAGAGGTCATAGAACATGCAAACTCGGCATGAGCAGTAAATGGAAATCAGAATTAAATTCCAGATCTTGGTATGAGGTAACAACCCTAACCACTACAACACATTCCAGATTTGTTGTTATATAAATTAAATTCAGGCAATGTCAGACATACTATGAACAATAACCCTAGACAGTAGCATAAACATTATTCATCAACATAACAATACAGTCAAGCAATGCAGATATTCACTCAACTTTTAATTTAT